>NC_057811.1:367845531-367903167 GCF_018294505.1 Triticum aestivum | reverse complement strand
CGCCGACCGTCGCCGCCTAGCTCCTCCACCGGCGCCGCCCCTCCTCCGGCCAGATTCGGCCACGGGAGCCCCGGATCCGGTCGCCGGCAACCTCTCTGGCCATCTTCTTCCCCGGCTCCGGCGAGATCCGCCGCCTCCCTCGCCCGCGTTGACTTTTCCCTCGAGGTTGCCCCGAAATTCTTCCAAGTCCCTCAATTTGCATATTCTGGTGCCCACTTTGCCATGCCATATCTCCATGTCTGTAACTCCGTTTTGCGTGCATAATATGTCGGAATGTTCACCATGAGATGCTCTTCATTTTGTTCCATTGTGTCATGTTTATTTGAGTACATCTTGATGCCCAAATCATCGTTGCAAGACTGCTATATGATGTTGTCTGCTGTAATTTAGCAGAACTTGCTCATTTGTCATTTTTTGTATCTTTTTGTGTAATTTTCTTTTGAGCATGATGAATACATGTGTTATGAACTACATCACGCCATCTTTACAGAGGTGCTTGTCTTGTATTTTTGTGATCTATGTGGTGACTAGCACAAGCTTGTAAAGTAGCCTCCGTGATGTTGCTGATTTCTGTGACTTAGGTCATTTCTGCTAAGTCTGTAGCTGTAACATTGTGATGACATGTAAACCTGCTGCTACCATGCGTTCTATGCATAATCTGGAGATGTTCACTAAGGATGTTTTGTGATACATGTTATGATCTATCATCCATGCCCTTTGTTGCATTTATAGCCTGCCGCAGATTGTTGCAAACTGGCTCCCAAATTGCTAAATAATGTTGCTGTCAGCCTGTTAACATGAAGTTCAGTTTTGACATGTGTTTTGCTAGCGATCCATGCACCCTATGAACTTTCTATTGCCAGGCTTAGCTTCATGAACATGTTTTATTGCTGTTGGTTACCTTGTCATATTTTGTAATGCTCTGTAGTGAGTTGTACAAGCTCACCAACATGCCTACTTATTGTTGTTCCTACCATGTACTGTTATTTTCAGTCTGAATCTGTCATATTACTTGCCATGTTTGCATTGATGCTACCATCTTTTCTGTTGATCTTTAGAATTAGTTAACTAAGGGAGTTTTCTTCTTTGTCTTTAGTACTAGCATTCTATGCTCTAGTTTGCCATGATAGCTTGCTGTAACTTGTAGTTTGGTAGCTCTAATCATTGCAACCTGATGTTATTTCTGTCATGACCTGTGAATTTCTGCCAAGTCTGTGAACTGTTATTATTTGCAATCTTGCCATGTCCTTTTGAGCATGTTCTAGTGATTTCTGGAGACATCTCAGTGCTCATGTTTTGTAATGCTTTACCTGTAAATCACGTCTATGCCTTTTGTTTTCATGTTAAGGTGCTGTAGCATATTGTCTTGATGCTTGCAAGATGCCTAGTTGCTGTTTTGGACAGATTGTTGTTATATCTTGTTTGGAGTGTATGTGTTGCATCGTTGCTCCGTTTTGAGCATGCTCTATATGTAACTTGCTTAGAATTGCATGTAGTTTCATATTACCTTGTTTCATCCTTGTTTTGGGAGTCTTTGCTTGATGTTTGAATGCATTTTGCATCAATGCCATGTTTAACTTGGTTTGCTCATATCTTCTAGGCCGTAGCTCCGAATTAAATGAACTTTATATGTAACTTGACTAGAATTTCGTGTAGATCATCTTGGTGCATCTTAACTTGCTATTTAACAACTTGAACATAAGTTTTATTGAGATCTGGACCAATTTCTAAATTTGCATATGAGGACTTACCGGAATTGTTATATGTTGTTTCCGGCCTCATTTAAACTTGCTTTGATCTGTTGTTCTTGTATGCATCATCTCTTGCCATGCGTAGCCTCATGTAGCCTTGTCATGCATCATACTTGGTTGAGCATCATGCCTTGTTCATGTGTGATGTGTTTACCATGATGTGTGCTTCTTCTCGATAGTTCCCGTTTCGTTGCGATCGTGCGGATTCGTTCGCCTACGCTTGGTTCGTCTTCTTGGCGTTGTCTTCTTCATGGACTCGTCCTTCTTCCTAGCGGGATTTCAGGCAAGATGACCGTTACCCTGGATCTCACTACTATCATTGCTATGCTAGTTGCTTCGTTCTATCGCTATGCTGCGCTACCTATCACTTGCTCTTCAAGCCTCCCAGATTGCCATGTCAGCCTCTAACCTTTTTCATCCTTCCTAGAAAACCGTTGTTTGGCTATGTTACCGCGTTTGCTCAGCCCCTCTTATAGCATTGCTAGTTGCAGGTGAAGATGAAGAAGTTTGTTCCATGTTGGAACATGGATATCATGAACTTTGTTGGGATATCACAATATCTATTATTTAATTAATGCATCTATATACTTGGTAAAAGGTGGAAGGCTCGGCCTTATGCCTGGTATTTTGTTCCACTCTTGCCGCCCTAGTTTCCGTCATACCGGTGTTATGTTCCTTGATTTTGCGTTCCTAACGCGGTTGGGTGTTATGGGGACCCCTTGACAGTTCGCTTTCAATAAAACTCCTCCAGCAAGGCCCAACCTTGGTTTTACCATTTGCCTATCACCCACTTCTTTTCCCTTGGGAGTCGCGCTCCTGAGGGTCATCTTTATTTTAACCCCCCCCCCACGGGCCAGTGCTTTTCCAAGTGCTGGTCCAAACCGAGCGATGCCCGGCGCCCCCTGGGCAACCAGGGTCTATGCCAACCCGACGTCTGGCTCATCCGGTGTGCCCTGAGAACGAGATATGTGCAGCTCCTATCGGGATTTGTCGGCACATCCGGGTGGTCTTGCTGGTCTTGTTTTACCATTGTCGAAATGTCTTGTAAACCGGGATTCCGAGACTGATCGGGCCTTCCCGGGAGAAGGAATATCCTTCGTTGACCGTGAGAGCTTATAATGGGCTAAGTTGGGACACCCCTGCAGGGTATAAACTTTCGAGAGCCGTGCCCGCGGTTATGTGGCGGATGGGAATTTGTTAATGTCCGGTTGTAGAGAACTTGACACTTGACTTAAATAAAACGCATCAACCGCGTGTGTAACCGTGATGGTCTCTTTTCGGCGGAGTCCGGGAGGTGAACACGGTTTTTGGGTTATGTTTGACGTAAGTAGGAGTTCAGGATCACTTCTTGATCATTGCTAGTTTCACGACCGTTCCGTTGCTTTTCTTCTCGCTCTTATTTGTGTATGTTAGCCACCATACATGCTTAGTCACTGCTGCAACCTCACCACCTATCCTTTCCTTACCCATTAAGCTTTGCTAGTCTTGATACCCATGGTAATGGGATTGCTGAGTCCTCGTGGCTCACGGATTTCTACAACAACAGTTGCAGGTACAGGTTTTGCGATGATCATGACGCGAGAGCGATGTTTGCTTGTTTGGGAGTTCTTCTTCTGCTTCTTCTTCGATCAGGGGATAGGTTCCAGGTCGGCAACCTGGGCTAGCAGGGTGGATGTCATTTGAGCTTCTGTTTGTGTTTCATCCGTAGTCGGATGTTGCTCTTATGTATGATGTTGTTGTATTCATGTGGCATTGTATGCCTCTTGTATGTATCCCCAACTATTATGTAATGGTATGATGTAATGATATCCACCTCGTGAAAGCGTTTCAATATGCGGGTCTATCCTTGGTGGGACCTTCGAGTTCCTCTCGGATAGGGTCGCATATTGGGCGTGACAATCTTGTGCCTTTGATCTCCATCTCCAAAGCACCATCATGATCTCCATCGTCACCGGCTTGACACCTCGATCTCCATCGTAGCATCATGGTCGTCTCGCCAACTATTGCTTCTACAACTATCGCTAACGCATAGTGATAAAGTAAAGCAATTACATGGCGTTTGCATTTCATACAATAAAGCGAAAACCATAAGGCTCCTGCCAGTTGCCGATAACTTTTACAAAACATGATCATCTCATACAACAACGTATATCACATCATGTCTTGACCATATCACATCACAACATGCCCTGCAAAAACAAGTTAGACGTCCTCTACTTTGTTGTTGCAAGTTTTAGGTGGCTGCTACGGGCTTCTAGTAAGAACCGTTCTTACCTACGCATCAAAACCACAACGATGTTTCGTCAAGTTTGCTATTTTAAACTTCAACAAGGACCAGCCGTAGTCAAATTCGATTCAACTAAAGTTGGAGAAACAGACACCTGCCAGCCACCTTTATGCAAAACAAGTTGCATGTTTGTCGGTGGAACCGGTCTCATGAACGTGGTCATGTAAGGTTGGTCTGGGCCGCTTCATCCAACAATACCGCCGAATCAAAATAAGATGTTGGTGGTAAGCAGTATGACTATCATCGCCCACAACTCTTTGTGTTCTACTCGTGCATATCATCTACGCATAGACCTGACTCGGATGCCACGGTTGGGAACGTAGCATGCAATTTCGAAAAAATTCCTACGCTCACGCAAGATCTATCTAGGAGATGCATAGCAACGAGAGGGGGAGAGTGTGTCCATGTACCCTCGTAGACCAAAAGCGGAAGCGTTTGACAACACGGTTGATGTAGTCAAACTTCTTCTCGTTTCGACTGATCAAGCACCGAACGTACGGCACCTCCGAGTTCTGCACACGTTCAGCTCGATGACGTCCCTCGAACTCTTGATCCAGCAAAGTGTCGAGGGAGAGTTCCGTCAGCAGGACGGCATGGTGACGGTGATGGTGAAGTGATCCGCGCAGGGCTTCGCCTAAGCACTACGTCAATATGACCGAAGGCGTAAACTATGGAGGGGGCGCCGCACACGGCTAACAATGTTTGTTATGTGTTCTAGCGTTGCCCCCCACATATATATAGGTTGGAGGGGAGGAGAGGCAGCCAAGGGGGCACCCCAAGTAGGAGGAATCCTACTTGGGCACCTCCCAATTCGGCCTCCCCCCTTTCCCGTTCCTATTCGGAGTAGGAAGGGAAGAGGGGGAAGGGGGAATCCTATTCCCTTTTTCCTATCCTCCTTCCCCTTTCCTTCTCCAATTTGGCCAGCCCATATGGGGAGGGGGCACACCAGCCCCTCTGTGGCTGGTGTGTTTCCCCTCTTGGCCCATAAGGCCCATATCTTTTGCCGGGGGTACCCGGAACCCCTTCCGGTGACCCCATACGTACCCGGTACCCCCGGAACACTTCCGGTGTCCGAATACTATCGTCCTATATATGAATCTTTACCTCTCGACTATTTCGAGACTCCTCGGCATGTCCGTGATCTCATCCGGGACTCCGAACAACATTCGGTCACCAAATCACATAACTCGTATAATACAAAATCGTCATCGAACGTTAAGCGTGCGGACCCTACGGGTTCGAGAACTATGTAGATATGACCGAGACACTTCTCCGGTCAATAACCAACAGCAGAACCTGGATGCTCATATTGGTTCCCACATATTCTAAGAAGATCTTTATCGGTCGTACCGTAATGACAACATACGTTATTCCCTTTGTCATCGGTATGTTACTTGCCCGAGATTCGATCGTCGGTATCTTCATACCTAGTTCAATCTCGTTACTGGCAACTCTCTTTACTCGTTCCTTAATGCATCATCCCGCAACTAACTCATTTGTCACATTGCTTGCAAGGCTTATTATGATGTGCATTACCGAGAGGGCCGAGAGATACCTCTCCGATACTCGGAGTGACAAATCATAATATCGATCTATGCCAACCCAACAAACACCTTCGGAGATACCTGTAGAGCATCTTTATAATCACGCAGTTACGCTGTGACATTTGATAGCACACAAGTGTTGGGGAACGCGGTAATTTCAAAAAAATTGCCTACGATCACGCAAGATCTATCTATGTGATGCATAGCAACGAGCGGGGAGAGTGTGTCCACGTACCCTCATAGACCAAAAGCGGAAGCGTTATATCAACGCGGTTGATGTAGTCGTACATCTTCACGATCCGACCGATCCTAGCACCGAACGTACGGCGCCTCCGTGTACAGCACACGTTCAGCTTGATGACGTCCCTCGTACTCTTGATCCAATTGAGGCTGAGGGAGAGTTCCGTCAGCACAATGGCGTGGCGACGGTGATGATGAAGTTACCCGCGCAGGGCTTCGCCTAAGCACTACGACGATATGACCGAGGTGTGTAACTGTGGAGGGGGGCACCGCACACGGCTAAGAGATTGTCTGTTGTGCCTTTGGGGTGTCTCCTGCCCACGTATATAAAGGAGGGAGGAGGAGGAGGCCGGCCCTAGAGGGGGCGCGCCAAGTGTGGGGAGTCCTACTAGGACTCCCAAGTCCTAGTAGGATTCCCCTTTTCCTTTCCGGAGTAGGAGAGAAGAAAGAGGGAAAGAGAGAGGGAGTAGGAAAGGGCAGGGGGGCGCCTCCCCCTTTCCCCTAGTCCAATTCGGACCCATGGGGGGCGCGCGCCTCCTTCCCTTTGGCCTGCCTCCTCTATTCCCGTATGGCCCAATAAGGCCCAATACTTCTCCCAGCGAATTCCCGTAACTCTCCGGTAAAATACCCGAATCACTCGGAACCTTTCCGATGTCCAAATATAGCCTTCCAGTATATCGATCTTTACCTCTCAACCATTTCGAGACTCCTCGTCATGTACCCGATGTCATCTGGGACTCCAAACAAACTTTGGTCATCAAATCACATAACTCATAATACAAATCATCATCGAATGTTAAGCGTGCGGACCCTACGGGTTCGAGAACTATGTAGACATGAACAGGACACATCTCCGGTCAATAACCAATAGCGGAACCTGGATGCTCATATTGGCTCTTACATATTCTACGAAGATTTTTATCAGTCAAATCGCATAACAACATACGTTGTTCCCTTTGTCATCGGTATGTTACTTGCCCGAGATTCGATCGCCGGTATCCTCATACCTGGTTCAATATCGTTACCGGCAAGTTTCTTTACTCGTTCCGTAATGCATCATCCCGCAACTAACTCATTAGTCACAATGCTTGCAAGGCTTATAGTGATGTGCATTACCGAGAGGGCCCAGAGATACCTCTCCGATACACGGAGTGACGAATCCTAATCTCGATCTATGCCAACTCAACAAACACCTTCGGAGACACCTGTAGAGCATCTTTATAATCACCCAATTATGTTGTGACGTTTGATAGCACACAAGGTGTTCCTCCGGTATTCGGGAGTTGCATAATCTCATAGTCTGAGGAACATGTATAAGTCATGAAGAAAGCAGTAGCAATGAAACCGTAATGATCATAATGCTAAGCTAATGAATGGGTCTTGTCCATTACATCATTCTCCTAATGATGTGATCCCGTTCATCAAATGACAACACATGTATATGGTTAGGAAACATAACCATCTTTGATAAACGAGCTAGTCAAGTAGAGGCATACTAGGGACACTTTGTTTTGTCTATGTATTCACACATGTACTAAGTTTCTGGTTAATAGAATTCTAGCATGAATAATAAACATTTATCATGAAATAAGGAAATAAATGATAACTTTATTATTGCCTCTAGGGCATATTTCCTTCAGTCTCCCACTTGCACGAGAGTCAATAATCTAGTTCACATCGCCATGTGATTTAGCACCAATAGTTCACATCACAATGTGATTAACACCCATAGTTCGCATCGCCATGTGACCAACACTCAAAGGGTTTACTAGAGTCAATAATCTTAGTTCACATCGCCATGTGATTAATGAAGGAAATATGCCCTAGAGGCAATAATAAAGTTATTATTTATTTCCTTATATCATGATAAATGTTTATTATTCATGCTAGAATTGTATTAACCGGAAACATGATACATGTGTGAATACATAGACAAACAGAGTGTCACTAGTATGCCTCTACTTGACTAGCTCGTTGATCAAAGATGGTTATGTTTCCTAGCCATAGACATGAGTTGTCATTTGATTAACGGGATCATATCATTAGGAGAATGATGTGATTGACTTGACCCATTCCATTAGCTTAGCACACGATCGTTCAGTATGTTGCTATTGCTTTCTTCATGACTTATACATGTTCCTATAACTATGAGATTATGCAACTCCCGTTTACCGGAGGAACACTTTGTGTGCTACCAAACGTCACAACGTAACTGGGTGATTATAAAGGTGCTCTACAGGTGTCTCCGAAGGTACTTGTTGGGTTGGCGTATTTCGAGATTAGGATTTATCACTCCGATTGTCGGAGAGGTATCTCTGGGCCCTCTCGGTAATGCACATCACTTAAGCCTTGCAAGCATTGCAACTAATGAGTTTGTTGCGGGATGATGTATCACGGAACGAGTAAAGAGACTTGCCGGTAACGAGATTGAACTAGGTATTGAGATACCGACGATCGAATCTCGGGCAAGTAACATACCGATGACAAAGGGAACAACGTATGTTGTTATGCGGTCTGACCGATAAAGATCTTCGTAGAATATGTGGGAGCCAATATGAGCATCCAGGTTCCGCTATTGGTTATTGACCGGAGACGTGTCTCGGTCATGTCTACATAGTTCTCGAACCCGTAGGGTCCGCACGCTTAAAGTTTCGATGACAGTTATATTATGAGTTTATATGTTTTGATGTACCGAAGGTTGTTCAGAGTCCCGGATGTGATCACGGACATGACGAGGAGTCTCGAAATGGTCGAGACATGAAGATTGATATATTGGAAGCCTATGTTTGGATATCGGAAGTGTTCCGGGTGAAATCGGAATTTTACCGGAGTATCGGGAGGTTACCGGAACCCCCCGGGGCTTAATGGGCCATAGTGGGTCTTAGTGGAAGAGAGGAGAGGCGGCCAGGGCAGGGCCGCGCGCCCCTCCCCCCTAGTCCGAATAGGACAAGGAGAGGGGGGCGGCGCCCCCCCTTTTCCTTCCTCTCTCCCTCCTCTTTCCCCCTCCACTCCTAGTCCAACAAGGAAAAGGGAGGGAGTCCTACTCCCGGTGGGAGTAGGACTCCTCCTGGCGCGCCCCTCCTGGCCGGCCGCACCTCTCCCCCTTGCTCCTTTATATACGGGGGCAGGGGGCACCCTAGAGACACAACAATTGATCGTTTGATCTTTTAGCCGTGTGCGGTGCCCCCCTCCACCATAGTCCACCTCGATAATACTGTAGCGGTGCTTAGGCAAAGCCCTGCGTCGGTAGAACATCATCATCGTCACCACGCCGTCGTGCTGAAGAAACTCTCCCTCAACACTCGGTTGGATCGGAGTTCGAGGGACGTCATCGGGCTGAACGTGTGCTGAACTCGGAGGTGCCGTGCGTTCGGTACTTGATCGGTCGGATCATGAAGACGTACGACTACATCAACCGCTTGTGCTAACGCTTCCGCTTTCGGTCTATGAGGGTATGTGGACAACACTCTCCCCTCTCGTTGCTATGCATCACCATGATCTTGCGTGTGCGTAGGAAAATTCTTGAAATTACTACGTTCCCCAAAAATTAACACCCAAAGAGTACTAAGGTGTGATCATGTTTTGCTTGTGAGAGAAGTTTAGTCAACGTGTCTGCCATATTCAGATCCGTATGTATTTTGCAAATTTCTATGGCAACAATGCTCTGCACGGAGCTACCCTAGCTAATTGCTCCCACTTTCAATATGTATCTAGATTGAGACTTAGAGTCATCTGGATCAGTGTCAAAACTTGCATCGATGTAACCCTTTACGACGAACCTTTTGTCACCTCCATAATCGAGAAACATATCCTTAGTCCACTAAGGATAATTTTGACCGTTGTCCAGTGATCTACTCCCAGATCACTATTGTACTCCCTTGCCAAACTTAGTGTAGGGTATACAATAGATCTGGTACACAGCATGGCATACTTTATAGAACCTATGGCTGAGGCATAGGGAATGACTTTCATTCTCTTTCTATCTTCTACCGTGGTCGGGCTTTGAGTCTTACTCAATTTCACACCTTGCAATACAGGCAAGAACTCCTTCTTTGACTGTTCCGTTTTGAACTACTTCAAAAAATTGTCAAGGTATGTACTCATTGGAAAAACTTATCAAGCGTCTTGATCTATCTCTATAGATCTTGATGCTCAATATGTAAGCAGCTTCATCGAGGTCTTTCTTTGAAAAACTCCTGTCAAACAATCCTTTTATGCTTTCCAGAAAATTCTACATCATTTCCGATCAACAATATGTCATTTACATATACATATCAGAAAGGTTGTAGTGCTCCCACTCACTTTCTTGTAAATACAGGCTTCATCGCAAGTCTGTATAAAACTATATGCTTTGATCAACTCATCAAAGCATATATTCCAACTCTGAGATGCTTTGCACCAGTCCATGGATGGATCGCTGGAGCTCGCACATTTTGTTAGCACCTTTAGGATCGAAAAAACCTTCTGGTTGCATCATATACAACTCTTCTTTAAGAAATCCGTTAAGGAATGTAGTTTTGACATCCATTTGCCAGATTTCATAAAATGTGGCAATTTGCTAACATGATTCGGACAGACTTAAGCATCACTACGAGTGAGAAAATCTCATTGTAGTCAACACCTTGAACTTTGTCAAAAACCTTTTTCGACAAGTCTAGCTTTGCAGATAGTAACACTACTATCAGCGTCCGTCTTCCTCTTGAAGATCCATTTATTTTCTATGGCTTGCCGATCATCGGGCAAGTCAACCAAAGTCCACACTTTGTTCTCGTACATGGATCCCATCTCATATTTCATGGCCTCAAGCCATTTCGCGAATCTGGGCTCATCATCGCTTCCTCATAGTTCGTAGGTTCGTCATGGTCAAGTAACATGAACTCCATAATAGAATTACCGTACCACTCTGGTGCGGAACATACTCTAGTTGACCTACGAGGTTCAGTAGTAACTTGATCCGAAGCTTCATGATCATCATCATTAACTTCCTCATTAATTGATGTAAGCATCACTTGAACTGATTTCAGTGAAGAAATACTTTCCAATTCGGGAGAAGGTACAATTACCTCAGCAAGTTCTACCTTCCTCCCACTCACTTCTTTCGAGAGAAACTCCTTCTCCAGAAAGGATCCATTCTTAGCAACAAAGATCTTGCCTTCAGATCTGTGATAGAAGGTGTACCCAACAGTCTCTTTTGGGTATCCTATGAAGACACATTTCTCCGATTTGGGTTCGAGCTTATCAGGTTGAAGCTTTTTCACATAAGCATCGCAGCCTCAAACTTTAAGAAACAACAACTTGGGTTTCTTGCCAAACCACAGTTCATAAGGTGTCGTCTCAACGGATTTAGATGGTGCCGTATTTAACGTGAATGCAGTTGTCTCTAATGCATAACCCCAAAACAATAGTGGTAAATCGGTAAGAGACATCATAGATTGCACTATATCCAATAAAGTATGGTTATGACGTTCCGACACACCATTATGTTGTGCTGTTCCAGGTGGCATGAGTTTGTGAAACTATTCCACATTGTTTTAATTGAAGGCCAAACTCGTAACTCAAATATTTGCCTCTACGATCAGATCGTAGAAACTTTATTTTCTTGTTACGAGGATTCTCTAGTTTACTCTGAAAATCTTTGAACTTTCAAGTGTTCCAGACTTGTGTTTCATCAAGTAGATATACACATATCTGCTCAAATCATCTGTGAAGGTCAGAAAACAATGATACCCGCCGTGAGCCTCAACACTCATTGGACCGCATACCTCAGTATGTATTATTTCCAATAAGTCAGTGGCTCGCTCCATTGTTCCGGAGAACGGAGTCTTAGTCATCTTGCCCATGATGCATGGTTCGCAAGGATCAAATGATTCATAATCAAGTGATTCCAAAAGTCCATCGGCATGGAGTTTCTTCATGCGCTTTACACCAATATGACCTAAACGGCGGTGCCACAAATAAGTTGCACTATCATTACTAACTTTGCATCTTTTGGCTTCAATATTTATGAATATGTGTATCACTAAGATCGAGATTCAATAAACCATTTACATTGAGTGTATGACCATAAAAGGTTTTTATTCATGTAAATAGAACAACAGTTATTCTTTGACTTAAATGAATAACCGTATGGCAATAAACATGATCCAATCATATTCATGCTTAACGCAAACACCAAATAACATTTATTTTAGGTTCAACACTAATCCCAAAGGTAAAAGGAGTGTGCGATGGTGATCTTATCAACCTTGGAATCATTTCCAACACACATTGTCACCTCGCCCTGAACTAGTCTCTGTTTATTTTGCAACTCTCGTTTCAAGTTACTACTCTTAGCAACTGAACTAGTATCAAATACCGAGGGGTTGCTATAAAAACTAGTAAAGTACACA
This sequence comes from Triticum aestivum, assembly GCF_018294505.1. Classification (NCBI taxonomy): domain Eukaryota; kingdom Viridiplantae; phylum Streptophyta; class Magnoliopsida; order Poales; family Poaceae; genus Triticum; species Triticum aestivum. The sequence continues at coordinate 367,890,956 of NC_057811.1, read as the reverse complement.
TCAATAACATGTATATCAAATATACCTTTGTTCATTTTGCCATCCTTCTTATCCACCAAGTATCTAGGGGCAGTTCCACTTCCAATGACCATTTCCTTTGCAGTAGAAGCACTCAGTTTCAGGCTTGAGTCTAGCTTTGGGTTTCTTCACGGGAGTGACAACTTGTTTGCCATTCTTCTTGAAGTTCCCTTTCTATTCTTTTGCCCTTTTTCTTGAAACTAGTGGTCTTGTTAACCATCAACAATTGATGCTCTTTCTTGATTTCTACCTTCACCGATTTCAGCATCGCGAAGAGCTCGGGAATTACTTTCGTCATCCCTTGCATATTATAGTTCATCACGAAGTTCTAGTAACTTGGTGATAGTGACTAGAGAACTTTGTCAATTACTATCTTATCTGGAACATTAACTCCTACTTGATTCAAGCAATTGTAGTACCAGACAATCTGAGTACATGCTCACTGGTTGAGCTATTCTCCTCGATCTTGTAGGCAAAGTACTGTCAGAGGTCTCATACCTCTCGACATGGGCATGAGTATGAAATACCAATTTCAACTCTTGGAACATCTTATATGCTCCATGGCGTTCAAAACATTTTTGAAGACCCGGTTCTAAGCTGTAAAGCATGGTGCACTAAACTATCAAGTAGTCATCACACCGAGCTTGTCAAACGTTCATAACATCTGCATTTCCTCCTGCAATTGGTCCGTCACCTAGCGGTGCATCAAGGACATAATTCTTCTGTGCAGCAATGAGGATAATCCTCAGATCTCAGACCAAGTACGCATCATTGCTACTATCATCTTTCAACATAGTTTTTCTCTAGGAACATATCAACAATAAACGGGGAGCTACATCGCGAGCTATTGATCTATAACATAGTTATGCAAATACTATCACGACTAAGTTCATGATAAATTAAAGTTCAATTAATCATATTACTTAAGAACTCCCACTTAGATAGACATCCCTCTAGTCATCTAAATGATCACGTGATCCAAATCAACTAAACCATGTCCGATCATCATGTGAGATGGAGTAGTTTTCAATGGTGAACATCACTATGTTGATCATATCTACTATATGATTCATGCTCGACCTTTCGGTCTCCAGTTTTCCGAGGCCATATCTGCATATGCTAGGCTCGTCAAGTTTAACCCAAGTATTCTGCGTGTGCAAAACTGGCTTGCACCCACTGTATTTGAACGTAGAGCTTATCACACCTGATCATCACGTGGTGTCTCAGCACGAAGAACTGTCGCAACGGTGCATACTCAGGGAGAACACTTATACCTTGAAATTTTAGTAAGGGATCATCTTATAAAGCTACCGCCGAACCAAGCAAAATAAAATGTATAAAAGGTAAACATCACATGCAATCAAAATATGTGACATGATATGTCCATCATCATCTTGTGCCTTTGATCTCCATCTCCAAAGTACCGTCATGATTTCTATCGTCACCGGCATGACACCATGATCTCTATCATCTTGATCTCTATCAACGTGTCGTCATATGGTCGTCTCACCAACTATTGCTATCGCATAGCGATAAAGTGAAGCAATTACATGGCACTTGCATCTTATGCAATAAAGAGGCAACCATAAGGCTCCTGCCAGTTGCCGATAATTTCAAAAACATGATCATCTCATCCAACAATTTATATTTCATCATGTCTTGACCATATCATATCACAACATGCCCTGCAAAAACAAGTTAGACGCCCTCTACTTTGTTGTTGCAAGTTTTACGTGGCTGCTACGGGCTTAGCAAGAACCGTTCTTACCTACGCATCAAAACCACAACGATTTTTCGTCAAGTGTGCTGTTTTAACCTTCAACAAGGACCGAGCGTAGTCACATTCGATTCAACTAAAGTTGGAGAAACAGACACCCACTAGCCACTTGTGTGCGAAGCACGGCGGTAGAACCAGTCTCATGAACGCGGTCATGTAATGTCGGTCTGAGCCGCTTCATCCAACAATACCGCTGAATCAAAGTATGATATGCTGGTAAGCAGTATGACTATTATCGCCCACAACTCTTTGTGTTCTACTCGTGCATATAACATCTACGCATAGACCTGGCTCGGATGCCACTGTTGGGGAATGCGGTAATTTCAAAAAAATTGCCTACGATCACGCAAGATCTATCTATGTGATGCATATCAACGAGCGGGGAGAGTGTGTCCACGTACCCTCGTAGACCGAAAGCGGAAGCGTTATATCAACGCGGTTGATGTAGTCGTACTTCTTCACGATCCGACCGATGATCCTAGCACCGAACGTACGACACCTCCGTGTTCAGCACACGTTCAGCTCGATGACGTCCCTCGTACTCTCGATCTAGTTGAAGCCGAGGGAGAGTTCCGTCAGCGCGATGGCGTGGCGACGGTGATGATGAAGTTACCGGCGCAGGGCTTCGCCTAAGCACTACGACGATATGACCGAGGTGTGTAACTGTGGAGGGAGGCACCGCACACGGCAAGAGATTGTCTGTTGCGCCTTTGGGGTGTCCCCTGCCCACGTATATAAAGGAGGGAGGAGGATGAGGCCGGCCCTAGAGGGGGCGCGCCAAGTGTGGGGAGTCCTACTAGGACTCCCAAGTCCTAATAGGATTCCCCTTTTCCTTTCCGGAGTAGGAGAGAAGAAAGAGGGAAAGAGAGAGGGAGTAGGAAAGGGCAAGGGGGGGGGCGCCGCCCCCTTTCCCCTAGTCCAAATCGGACCAATGGGGGGCGCGCGCCTCCTTCCCTTTGGCCTGCCTCCTCTATTCCCGTATGGCCCAATAATGCCCAATATTTCTCCCGGCGAATTCCCGTAACTCTCCGGTACTCCGAAAAATACCCGAATCACTCGGAACCTTTCATATGTCCGAATATAGCCTTCCAATATATCGATCTTTACCTCTCGACCATTTCAAGACTCCCCGTCATGTCCCCGATCTCATCCGGGACTCCGAACAAAATCCGGTCGAACATTAAGCGTGCGGACCCTACGGGTTCGAGAACTATGTAGACATGACCGAGACACATCTCCGGTCAATAAACAATAGCGGAACCTGGATGCTCATATTGGCTCCTACATATTCTACGAAGATTTTTATCGGTCAAACCGCATAACAACATACGTTGTTCCCTTTGTCATCGGTATGTTACTTGCCCGAGATTCGATCGTCGGTATCCTCATACCTAGTTCAATCTCGTTACCGGCAAGTCTCTTTACTCGTTCCGTAATGCATAATACCACAACTAACTCATTAGTCACAATGCTTGCAAGGCTTATAGTGATGTGCATTACCGAGAGGGCCTAGAGATACCTCTCCGATACACGGAGTGACAAATCCTAATCTCGATCTATGCCAACACAACAAACACCATCGGAGACACCTGTAGAGCATCTTTATATTCACCCAGTTACGTTGTGACGTTTGATAGCACACAAGGTGTCGTGGAATTGTCACGATAGATGTCCTCGTGCAAGGACTTAGTCGTGGAGCCATCGCAGCTAGGAAGCTTAAAGGGGTTAAGCGGGACAAGGAACACGAGGATTATACTGGTTCGTCCCCTTGCAGTGAAGGTAAAAGCCTACGTCTAGTTGAGGTGGTATTACTTAGGGTTTCGATGACCAGGGAGCTTAATCGCTATGCCTGGCTATCGATCTGTTGTCTCTCGTCCTGAACCACCGCCGGGTCGTCCCTTTATATAAAGAGGTTGACGCCCAGCGGCTCTCAGAGTCCCGGCCGGCTTATAACAGTATCCGGCTCGGACTCTTAACTACTCTTGCCTTACATTACAAGTCTTGCCATAACGGCGGTTTATCACTACGGACCTTAAGCCGCCTCCGGGTCTTAAGCCCACTATTGATTCGCCATCCTCAAGCTTGGTACTGGGCTTCACGTGATGATCCTTATGACGTAACCCGGCCCATCCTGGGCGGGTGACTCTAATGGTTATATCCTCAACATTAGGCCCCAGATTGATTTGAACCGGTTCATGTCAATCTCCGATTCCTTTAAGAGAAAATCTTCCGGCTTCTGCTTGTCGAAGGTTATAACCCGCCGTGACATCATCTTCTGGATTCCTGGTAACCCGCCATGATGTCATCTTCCATTAAATTCATTTTTTTATTCTGTCATATCCCAACGGATCTTATCTTTTAATGACCATCCCGAAAATCGAGGCGTTTCTGCGGCAAGATAATCACGTCCTCGGCCTCCTCGTTTCTCGCGCCCATTTACCAGCCGTCCCTTATGAATAAGCCCGGCCCATAAGCCTTCTTCACTCTCCTCGATCCCTCGTCTTCCTCCTCTGACGCCGCAGAGCTCGAGCTCCGCTGCCGCCGCCGCGCCCCTTGTCTTCCTCAACCTCGGCCGCTGCATCACCCTGAACTGGTCCAGAGAAACGGCGGCAACCTCCGCATCTCATCAGCACCAGTAAGTCCTTGCCACTCCATACATTAGATTCGCATTAGGGTTCTGTCGTTCTTCCCCTGTTCTTCGTAGTTCGTCTCGAGTTCTTCACAGTTCCGCCACTGAGGTTCCCTTTGATCTAAAAACGGTACAGACTCCCTGCGGTAGTAGTTTCTCACTCATTTTTATGCTAGTAAATCCCCTTTGTCCACAACAAGACCTCATTTAGAGCTTATGAACTTCTCTGTATCAGTTTTTAGGTCTAGAAATTTTTCCTTTCCAAACAACCGTTTGATCCAAAATAATCCCTGCAATCTGTGAAACTTGTTTGTGCAACACTTAGACAAAAACCTGCATCTGTTAACCATGGCGGCTCATATCTCTGGCTTAAAAGAGGCCATGCTCTGTGAAATTTCCGGCTCATTCATGATAGAGTTTTAAACAACTTGAATTACTTATGATATCCACAGCGGCTTAGATAACCCGACACAATTAGCCATATGTCATTAGGCCCGTTCATAAGCCTCCATCTTGAACACTGAACTGGAATCTTCCTCCGGCTTATATTTGAACCGGACATTTTCTTTTGTCATAGGCTTTCGTCTTTCACAATGCCGCCCAAGGCTCCCAAGGCACCCATTACGTGCAACTGGGTGAGATCCAACGTTACTGACAATACCTTAGATGACTTCGTGAAGACGGGTTACCTGCCTAAGAAGGAGGTCATGTCCAATCGTGCCCTTGACCCGTCCGAAGAAAGACCTCAACCAAGAGATGGAGAGGTTGTGATATTTGCTGATCACATGAGCCGGGGCTTTGCCCCTCCTGGCTCAAAATTCTTCAGAGATGTTCTGAACTTTTTCGATGTGCGACCTCAAGACATTGGACCCAATTCCGTGTCGAACATTTGAAACTTTCAAGTGTTCTGTGAGGTATACCTTGGAGAAGAGCCCAGCCTACTGCTCTTTAGGGAGCTGTTTTATCTTAACCGCCAAAACGAGTGTGCCAACGGGCCTAGCTTGGAACTTGGCGGAATTTCAATCCAACGACGGAGAGATTGACTCTTTCCTTATGATGAGCCGCCAAGCCACCCAAAGGACTGGAACCAGACATGGTTCTACTGCCAGGATACTTCTCCGGCTGATGAAAACCCTCTGCCCGGCTTTCGTGCCCTGCGTCTGGAGTCAAATCACCCCCTGCCAGACAAATTATCTCAAGCTGAGCGTCAACCGCTTATCCCCACCATCAACAAGATTAAAGCTCTTCTGGGAAACGGCCTTAACGGTGTTGATCTGGTCCGGGTCTGGATTGCTTGGCGGGTGATTCCCTTGAGCCGCCGCCCCGGCTTAATGTGTGATTACACGGGCCGGAAGGATGAACCTCTGCGGCACAGCCCCAACGACTTACCTGAGGACGTCGTTGACGACATGACCAAGTCCCTTCTGAACGAGAGCTTAGCAGACTGCGGGAGGACAGGCTTAAGTCCCTTCTGCAAAGCTAACCCGGCTCCGTCGGTAAGCTACTGATCTGAGCACCTTACTTTTTATTTTAACAATTTTCATCTCTAACTTCAAGAAACCTTTGTTGTATTTTTCAGGCTAATGATAAGTTCTGGAAGGTCAGGTATGACCATGAGGCTGCTAAAAAAGCCAGGAAGGTCAAAAAAGCCGCCAGGAGAGCCGCTCCCCGCAAGAAGGGGAGTAAGCCTAGCGCCTCTGACCTGCTTCAGTTGGATGACACCTCCGAGTCAGAGGTAGCCCTTGATTCTTTAGACTCTTCTTTGGTTCTTTTGTCTGTTTTTAACCACTTTATTGACACTGATTATCAGCAGGATGATACCGGAGCAAGTAACCCGGTGATTGAAGAGGTAACTATACTTTCCTCCGACTCGGAGCCCTTGCCAAGGCTGAAAATCCGAAGGGTAACCCGGAAAGTAAGATTTTCACATCCTTTAGCTTATCAAGATCCTCAATTTCTTTTGAAGCGACAGATTCATGAGAGCCGGAGGCAAACCCGGACCAACAAGGAAGCAGACCTCTCCTCCGGCTTACCTGAAGCATCAAGGAAGCGCCGGACCGAGGTTATCTCCAACTTATATCCTTTTCATCCTTTGGCGGGCGTCACTCGCCAACCACTCAATTCTTCTGATTCAAACTATCAGGAAACTTCACCTTCCTCCGGGGACTCCATGCAATCTAACTTGCCGGCTTTCAAGACCGCACCCGGGTAATGATGATCAGCTTATTTTGTGCTTATCTTACCCATGTTTTTGCACTAACCTTTTGACTTTCAGCGCACAAGCAAAGCTCAGCAAGAGGGCAAAGAAAAGTAACCCGGTCGAAGAACCGGTCTTGACTGAACCCAACGCCTCTGCCTCCGAGCCGCCGTCTGCACCAGCTCCAGAAACCACCGCTCCAACTGAAGAACAAGCCATGGAGGGTTCTGACAACCCGGAGATTCCCAGCTCGGCTCAACCGGCCGATGACCCGGATGTGGTGATTACCCGGACTGAATATGTTGAGCCGGGAAGACCCACTGTGCTGGCTAGATGCTCTGCTAAAGAAGAACTGCTGGAGCGCCGCAGGGCCAGACTGGATATCACTGACTATGCTAACTTGAGCATTGGAGACATTGTTGCTGGTTATATTGGTCAAGTGCACAACAGCCGGGACCTGGAAATTGATATGGTGAAACAGATACAGCAAAAATCTGAGGTATGATTCCCTTGTTTACTCCATAGTCATCCTTACCATGCTAGCCCCCAAGTCTATTACTTATGATAGAATATGTTGTAGACTTAATACCGGCTTACCTGGTGACACTTCAAGGGCCGGGTTAAACAGCCTAGGTGTCTTTTACCGTATGTTTTAACCAAGTACTTGAGCAACTTTGCCCATTAGCCCCCAAGTGCCAAGCACCTTTGCCTGCAAGGTGCTTGGGACTTATTTTCATGAACCGGCACTGTAATTAAAGCTTCTCAGCCTACATTAGCCCCCAAGTGCCAAGTGTCTTTGCTTGCAAAGTGCTTGGGACTTTAATGTTGCATGATAATCACTCAAACTGTAACCCGGAACTTGTACAAGCTGCCTGTAAGAAACTTGAGTCAGAAATCTCTGATCTGAAGACCCGCCTGAAGACTCAGGAAAATGAGACCCAGAAGGCAAATGCCAAATTTGAGTTCAGTGTCTCTGCACAAGAAAAACTGAAGAAAAAATTTGAAACAGAAAGAAAAGCCTGGGCCGATGAGAAGACTGCCTTGCTCAGCCGGGCCGAACAAGCGGAGGCTGCTCTTACTGAAAGAACCGCCGAACTCTCCGGCTTAAAACGCCATGTATCGCAGATGGTCTCCGCAATCTTCGGTAAGTTATTCAGTAAGCTTTAAATAAGTTTACATCATTCATGTCTCATAAATCCCACCATTGCCATTAGCTCACCTGACTTTGTTATACAGGTCCCAGAAGCTCCAATCTCAATCAGAACATGCTGACCAAGCTGAAGGCTGTTTACACCTTGGTGGAGCAACTCTACACCGGGTCACAGCGTGCTTCAGCCGTTGTGGCTCTGTCCAATGAGGTTCCCACTCACCTGGCAGACGTACTCAAGCGGCTTGCCGTTCTTCCTCAACGCTTCCAAGAGCTGAGACGGGCTTCTGCAAGAGCCGGAGCTATAGCTGCTCTAAGCCGGGCCAAGGCGTTTCTCCCGGAGCTAGACCCGGCCGACATCGCTCTTGGATACCCCAGGCTGAAGGAAGACGGTACCCCCCTTTGACCAGAAAGACTTCGCCGCCTATGTGAAGAGTGTGTGCCCGGTGGCTACGTTGATTGGGAATGACACAGATCTTACCAAGTATCAGCCGGGCTATGACACGGAAAATCAGAGGATCCCAACTCCACGCTATGAAGCAGTCAGCCTGATCCCTCCAACTGGTAAGCATACCTTCGCCCCAGAAGTTGACCCGGCCTGGTTAATTGATGATGAGGCTCAATTCGAAGATTTGAGTGGCATTGACTGGAAATCAACAACCTTCCATGTCATGGAAACAGCCGGAGGAGCGGAGAGGGATGAGCCGGGAGCTTCAACCCAACAAGCACCTTGATTTCTTCGGCGGCTCATGGTTACACCTTAAAAACAATGCCTCACCTTTTTGACTCGGGGAGTCCTGTAATAGAGTAGGACAAACACTTAATTTTGTCGTGCCATCGTGCACGTGTAGAGTGCTTAACTCCGTTGAAGCTGCTCTTTTATATTCCTCCGGGTTATATTTGATCATTTACTTTCTTTAAGCTTAAAGAACTGTCTTTCATTGTCCTGCATAGAAAGCAAATCACAAGTCTCTAGGCGGCCTTCCGCACTGAGAGTCATATATCTTACATATAACCCGGAATATGAACCAAAGCCGTAAAAGACCGGCTCTCAATTGTATCCTCGAGGTAACCATAACAACATACCTGCAAACCTTCAAGTACACTTCCGGTTTATGTAACTCAAATAATGAGGTTGAGAACTCAACTCCGGTTCACCAGCATCGATAATGCGTGTCGTGTGCTATCAACACTGTTAATCAAAGTTAAGTCGGAGGAATAAGAACTGCCCTTGCACACTGTTAATATGATCAAAAGAACTTGTTGCAAACCAAAAGATAAAAACTTAAGGGCTTCTGGTTCGAATACGACCAGAGAACCGTCCCAAAGGGGTTAAGCTAAGATTCGAATGCGATCATATAGCCCCCAGTGGCTTTGGCGTTGCCTATCAAGAGGTACCGACAGCTATGTTCTCTTAGGTTCGAATACGACCCATGTTTGAACAGGAAGCCCCCAAATGACCTTAAGAGTTGTCTAATGACGCTGATTCGAATACGATCCACGTCGGTTCCCAAAAGGGGGTTGAGCTATGATTCAAATATGATCAAAAAACTCCCCAATGAGCTCGGCAATTTGCCAATCAAGTGGGTATCGACAGCTATGTTCTCTTTGGTTCGAATACGACCTATGTTTGAACAGGAAGCCCCCAAGTGACCGTATTGTTAACGGCTATATTCGAATGCGATCATAAGCCGGATCCACCTCCAAGTGACCATGTAATGTTGTAATGGAAATAACACATTTACCTTTGGAGGAGAAAAGGACAGAGGTCCTGCTTTATTATTTATCATAATATATACATGGCTATAGAAATATGTACATTATGAGAGCCGGTGGCTCAAGTGTAATAAGGCCGAGGCTGAGCTATGTTCCACGGCCGACGGGTCTCTTCCTCCGACTTACGTGAATCTTTGTGCTCCCGAACATCGATAATGTAGTATGACCCGTTGTGCAAGTTCTTGCTGACCACAAAGGGCCCTTCCCAAGGCGGGGATAACTTGTGTGTATCTGTCTGATCTTGGATGAGCCGGAGCACCAGACCACCTTCCTGGAAGACTCTGGACTTGACCCGGCGGCTGTGATAGTGGCGCAGGTCTTGTTGGTAAATCGCCGAGCGAGCCGCTGCCACATCACGCTGTTCATCCAACAAGTCAAGAGCATCTTGGCGCGCCCGCTCATTATCCGCCTCAACGTAAGCCGCCACTCGAGGCGAGTCATGGCGGATGTCGCTAGGGAGGACCGCCTCCGCTCCATAAACCATGAAGAAAGGCATGTAACCCGTAGACCTGTTAGGAGTAGTATTGATGCTCCACAACACGGAGGGTAACTCCTCCACCCAACAACCCGGCATCCATTGCAAAGGGACAAAAAGCCGGGGCTTGATGCCCTTCAAGATTTCCTGATTGGCTCTCTCAGCTTGACCATTGGACTGAGGGTGAGCCACTGATGAAACATCAAGCCGGATATGCTCTCATTGACAAAACTCGTCCATGGCGCCCTTAGACAGATTGGTACCATTGTCAGTTATAACGCTGTGTGGAAAACCAAAGCGAAATATCACCCTCTTCATAAACTAAACCGCTGTGGCTGCGTCACACTTACTGACTGGCTCTGCTTCAACCCACTTTGTGAACTTGTCGACCGCCACCAGAAGGTGGGTCTTCTTATCCTTGGATCTTTTAAAAGGCCCAACCATATCAAGCCCCCATACCGCAAATGGCCAGGTAATTGGAATCATCCTCAATTCTTGAGCCGGCACATGAGCCCGTCGCGAGAACCTCTGGCAACCGTCACATTTACTGACCAAATCCTCTGCATCAGCATGAGCCGTCAGCCAATAAAAACCATGACGAAAAGCCTTGGCCACAAGGGATTTTGAGCCGGCATGATGGCCACAATCCCCCTCGTGAATTTCACATAAAATCTCTTGACCTTCCTCAGGGGAAACGCAACGCTAGAAAGTTCCAGTGACACTGCGACGATGTAGCTCTCCATTGATAATTATCATTGACTTAGACCGCCGGGTTATTTGTCTGGCCAAAGTTTCATCCTCAGGCAATTCTCCACGGGTCATGTAAGCCAAGTATGGTACTGTCCAGTCTGGGGTAATGCGGAGAGCCGCCACCAACTGTGCCTCCGGGTCAGGAACAGCCAAGTCTTCCTCTGTAGGCAACTTAACAGAAGGATTATGCAAAATGTCCAAGAAAGTATTAGGCGGCACCGGCTTTCGCTGAGAGCCTAGCCGGCTTAATGCATCAGCCGCCTCGTTCTTCCTGCGATCGATGTGCTCTACTTGGTAACCCTGAAAATGTCCAGCAATGGCATCAACTTCGCGGCGATAAGCCTCCATGAGAGGGTCCTTGGAATCCCACTTGCCTGACACTTGTTGGGCCACTAAATCTGAGTCGCCAAAGCACCTTACCCGGCTCAAGCTCATCTCATTAGCCATCCGAAGACCATGGAGCAAGGCCTCGTACTCAGCCGCATTGTTAGTACAGAGAAACATCAACCGTAGCACATAGCAAAACTTGTCACCTCGAGGGGAAGTTAATACAACTCCAGCCCCCGAGCCCTCCAATTGCCTAGACCCGTCGAAGTGAATAGTCTAGTATGTATTATCCGGTTTCTCTTCAGGCACCTGCAGCTCTGTCCAATCGTTGATGAAATCCACCAATGCTTGAGATTTGATAGCAGTGCGTGGCACGTATTTCAGCCCATGGGGCCCAAGTTCTATAGCCCACTTAGCCACTCTTCCTGTGGCTTCTCTGTTTTGGATGATATCTCCTAGGGGAGCAGAACTAACCACAGTGATAGGGTGACCCTGGAAATAATGCTTAAGCTTCCGGCTTGCCATGAATACCCCATAAACAAGCTTCTGCCAATGTGGATACCGTTGTTTGGACTCAATGAGTACTTCGCTGACGTAGTAAACCGGCCGCTGAACCGGATACTCCTTACCCTCTTCCTTACGCTCCACCACCACAGCCACACTGACGGCTCGTGTGTTAGCGGCTACATACAGCAATAAGGGCTCCTTGTCAACAGGAGCAGCAAGGACTGGGGGCTCAGCCAGCTGTCTCTTCAAATCCTCAAAAGCAGCATTAGCAGCATCATTCCAGATAAAGTCATCTGTTTTCTTCATCAATTGATACAGTGGCATGGCCTTTTCACCCAAGCGGCTTATAAACCGGCTCAAAGCAGCGATGCGGCCCGCCAGACGCTGGACGTCGTTTATGCACGCCGGCTTAGCCAGAGAGGTGATTGCCTTGATCTTTTCCGGGTTAGCTTCAATGCCTCTGTGAGAAACCAGAAAACCCAAGAGCTTGCCTGCGGGAACACCAAAAACACACTTGGCCGGGTTAAGCATCATCTTGTAAACCCGGAGATTATCAAAGGTTTCTCTAAGATCATCTACCAGGGTCTCCTTCTCCCTGGATTTAACCACGATATCATCCACATAGGCATGAACATTGCGCCCAATCTGGTTATGAAGAAATTCGGCACACAACGCTGGTAAGTCGCCTATGCACTCTTGAGCCCAAAAGGCATAGACACATAACAGAAGGCTCCAAAGGGAGTGATGAACGCCGTCTTCTCCTGGTCCTTAACTGCCATTTTAATCTGATGGTATCCAGAATAAGCATCCAAAAAACTTAAGCGTTCACAACCCGCCGTAGCATCAATAATTTGATCAATACGGGGGAGAGCAAAAGGATCAGCCGGACAGGCCTTGTTTAAATCCGTGTAATCCACACACATCCGCCAGGTGTCGTTCTTCTTGAGCACGAGCACCGGGTTAGCTAACCACTCTGGATGAAAGACTTCCACGATAAACCCGGCCGCTAAGAGCCGGGCCACCTCCTCACCAATGGCTTTCCGCCTCTCCTCATTAAACCGCCGGAGGAATTGCCTGACCGGCTTAAATTTCGGATCAATATTGAGAGTGTGCTCAGCGAGTTCTCTAGGCACACCCGGCATGTCAGAAGGTTTCCATGCAAAGATGTCCCTGTTCTCACGGATGAACTCGATGAGCGCGCCTTCCAATTTCGGATCCAGATTGGCACTGATGCTGAACTGCTGAGATGAGTCACCTGGAACAAAGTCAACAAGTTTAGTCTCATCAGCTGACTTAAATTTCATGACCGGCTCATGCTCCGTGGTTGGCTTTTTCAAAGACGTCATATCTGCCGGTTCAACATTGTCCTTGTAAAACTTCAACTCCTCTGTTGCACAAACAGATTCAGCGTAAGCCGCATCACCTTCCTCACACTCCAAGGCTATCCTTCGGCTGCCATGAACCGTAATGGTCCCATTGTGACCCGGCATCTTGAGCTGCAAATACACGTAACACGGCCGTGCCATGAACTTGGCGTAAGCCGGCCGCCCAAATAAAGCATGATACGGACTTCTTATCTTAACCACCTCAAAGGTTAGTTTCTCCGCCCTGTAGTTGTACTCATCTCCAAAGGCCACTTCCAGCTCGATCTTACCGACCGGATATGCCGACTTGCCGGGCACCACGCCATGGAAAACAGTATTGGACTGGCTGAGGTTTTTATCAGTTAAGCCCATACGACAGAAGGTCTCATAATAGAGGATGTTGATGCTGCTGCCTCCGTCCATGAGCACTTTAGTGAATTTATACCCCCCAACCTGGGAGCCACCACCAAGGCCAGGTGACCCGGATTATCAACCCGGGGAGGATGATCTTCCCTACTCCACACAATAGGCTGCTCAGACCATCTTAAATAACGTGGAACCGCCGGCTCAACAGCATTCACAGCCCTTTTATGGAGCTTCTGCTCTCGCTTGCACAGACTGGTAGTAAATACGTGATACTGCCCGCCATTGAGCTGCTTTGGATTAGTCTGGTATCCCCCCTGCTGCTGCTGATGACCCTGGCCGGACTGCTGATTAAAGCCCCCTTGAACATTCTGAGAATTGGAATTTGAACCGCCGCCCGGGCCATGAAAGCCGCCAGCGCCTGAGCCACCGCCCGGGCCACTGTTGCTATTGAAAGCGTTGGAATTTTTGAAGGCCTTCATGATTGCGCAGTCCTTCCATAGATGAGTGGCCGGCTTTTCCCTAGAGCCATGCCTTGGACAAGGCTCATTCAGCAATTGTTCAAGCGTCGGGCCTGATCCGCCGGCTCGGGGAGGTGGTCTCCCCTTGTGCCGGTGGTTTTTACCCTATGAATTGGCGTTGGCCACAAATTCCATACTGCCATCAGCCTTACGCTTGTTACCTCCTTGGTTCGCCGGGTTATGCTGGGGGCCCTTGCCATTGCCGTTCCGTTTTCCCTTCCCTGTCCTTTCATCATCCGACGCGGGATCCTTGGTACTATCAGAGTTGGCGTACTTGACCAGAGCGGCCATCAACGTACCCATATCATTGCAATCGCGCTTGAGCCGCCCGAGCTTCATCTTCAGGGGCGCAAAACGACAATTCTGTTCTAACATTAAAACTGCAGAGCCGGCATCCATCTTATCAGATGAATGTATTATCTCTTTAACCCGGCGAACCCAATGGGTTGTAGACTCACCCTCCTGCTGCTTACAGTTAGTCAAATCCACAATTGACATAGATTGCCTACATGTATCTTTGAAGTTTTGGATGAACCGGGCTTTTAGCTCAGCCCAAGACCCGATAGAGTTCGGTGGCAGTCCTTTCAACCAAGTGCGGGCAGTCCCATCTAACATCATGGTGAAGTACTTGGCCATTGCCGCTTCGCTGACCTCCAGCAACTCCATAGCCATCTCGTAACTCTCGATCCATGCTCCGGGTTGTAAATCAGCCGTGTAATTAGGTACCTTCCTAGGCCCCTTGGAATCCTTGGGCAGACGTTCATTACGGAGAGCCGGCACCAGACAAGGAACACCTCCGGTCCTCGTAGGTATACCCGCGTCGATGGAAGCCGTCGGATAAGCTGGGAGTGGCTGGTAAGCCGTCAACTGAGCCGCCTGTTCCGCCTCTTGTCGTGCTCTGTCTTGGTCTACCGCGTTAAAAGCTCCATTATGAACCGGGCCGTGGCCTGGAGGCAAGTCACGGCGTCGGACATTGCTAGAGCCGGTTGCTGAGACCATGTGTCTGTTGTAACTCGGGCTCCGGCCCGGACGAGGGGTTGAATGAATCCTATCCCGGCTATATGAATATGCCTCCTGTTGCGCCAGAGCCGTCTGAAGGAGTTCTCTGACCCGGCGGGTTTCAACCACCGTCGGAGAGTCGCCATCAATTGGGAGAGCCGCCAGTCGCGCCGCCGCGGCGACCATGTTTTCCAACGGGTTAGCATAATGACCCGGTGGTATTGGTACGTACTGAGGCGGGGCGGCGTTCACCCGGGGAGGCCCCATCACTTGGGGCTGAATTGACGTTCCAGCCCCGGGCGCCGTGATCTCTGGTGGGTTACTGGGCCCTGCACCAGGCGTGTTGAAGAGGTTTCGAGGATCGTAAACCGGAGGGAGTCGAGATTGGGCCTTTTGATGCCTTCTTCTCATGACCTCATTGGACGCGTTCTGATCCATCGTGAGCCGGAAAGATTGCGCCTGAATCAGCTGAGTCTGGGCGTCGAGAGCCGCCCTCTCTGCAGCCATCCTGATCCCTTCCGCCGCCAGATCCTCCTTGGCTTTTGCTAGATCGAGCTTTAACTGTGCCACCTCCGCGTCATGCTGAGCTTGATCCGCCGGGGCGACCGTAGCGGTTAACAGGACCGTCATCTTGTCTGTGAGATCCATCAGCACCTGAGCCGGCGAGGGCACAGGGCTTCCTGCCCCGGCGGTGGGGTTTTGAACAGGTTGTGCGCCAGCCATGAAGATTCCAACCCGGCTCGGTGGCTCAAAGGGGTCCGGAATACTGTCGCCATCGGAACAACCCCTGAGCCTGCCATCTTGAAGTTGGTATAACGAGTCGGTCTCCTCTGTGGATGACTCGCCGTCAGAGCGAGCGGCCGTCTCCTCGCCAGATCCAGATCCTTCAGAGAGTCCTCCATGGACGCATCCCACGAAAGCATGCTTCAAGGCAGGCAGAGTTCGGGCGGGCCGTGCACGCTGAGCCATCTCGATGAGATCGGCGCAGAGGTCCGGCTCAAGGCCCGGCTCACCAATCTTGCCAATAAAGACATGGATTCCGCCGAAGGGGACCCGGTACCCGTACTCAATTGAGCCGGCGTCGGGGCCCCAGTTTGCATCGTTGATGTAAAGCTTGCCTCGACGACTCTTGGTCATCCGGCCCACAGCGTATCCCTTGAGCCCTTCGAAGCTGCCCTTCAAGAACTCAAATCCACCGTGCGCTGGCCCCACGGTGGGCGCCAACTGTCGTGGAATTGTCACGGCAGATGTCCTCGTGCAAGGACTTAGTCGTGGACCATCGCAGCTAGGAAGCTTAAAGGGGTTAAGCGGGACAAGGAACACGAGGATTATACTGGTTCGGCCCCTTGCGGTGAAGGTAAAAGGCTACGTCCAGTTGAGGTGGTATTACTTAGGGTTTCGATGACCAGAGAGCTTAATCGCTATGCCTGGCTATCGATCTGTTGTCTCTCGTCCTGAACCGCCGCCGGGTCGTCCCTTTATATAAAGAGGTTGACGCCCAGCGGCTCTCAGAGTCCCGGTCGGCTTATAACAGTATCCGGCTCGGACTCTTAACTACTCTTGCCTTACATTACAAGTCTTGCCATAACGGCGGTTTATCACTACGGGCCTTAAGCCGCCTCCGGGTCTTAAGCCCACTATTGATTTGCCATCCTCAAGCTTGGTACTGGGCTTCACGTGATGATCCTTATGACGTAACCCGGCCCATCCTAGGCGGGTGACTCTAATGGTTATATCCTCAACACAAGGTGTTCCTCTGGTATTCGGGAGTTGCATAATCTCATAGTTTGAGGAACATGTATAAGTCATGAAGAAAGCAGTAGCAATGAAACTGTAATGATCATAATGCTAAGGTAACGAATGGGTCTTGTCCATTAAATCATTCTCCTAATGATGTGATCCCGTTCATCAAATGACAACACATGTCTATGGTTAGGAAACATAACCATCTTTGATAAATGAGCTAGTCAAGTAGAGGCATACTAGGGACACTTTGTTTTGTCTATGTATTCACACATGTACTAAGTTTCCGGTTAATAGAATTCTAGCATGAATAATAAACATTTATCATGAAATAAGGAAATAAATAATAACTTTATTATTGACTCTAGGGCATATTTCCTTCAACAAGGCATTCCTCCGGTATCCGGGAGTTGCATAATCTCATAGTCAAAGGAATATGTATATGACATGAAGAAAGTTATAGCAATAAGACTGAACGATCATTATACTAAGCTAACGGATGGGTCTTGTCCATCACATTATTCTCCTAATGATGTGATCCCGTTCATCAAATGACAACACATGTCTATGGTTAGGAAACTTAACCATCTTTGACTAACGAGCTAGTCTAGTAGAGGCTTACTAGGGACACGGTGTTTTGTCTATGTATCCACACATATATCAAGTTTCCGGTTAATACAATTCTAGCATGAATAATAAACATTTATCATCATATAAGGAAATATAAAATAAAAACTTTATTATTGCCTCTAGGGCATATTTCCTTCATGGTCTTCTCTATTGTATAAAACCAATTGCAAAATTTGTGCAATGATTCGCGTGGGTTAATTGGCTGGTCTTCGCCTCTCCCGGTGATTGTAGTGGAGGATTTCAAGATGGTACAGTGAGTTTGTACATAATAATTGACATTTTTTTGTCGTGTCTTCATTTTTACGAAATCAGGGGAGGAGGCCCTACCTTTTAATATGGTGTTTTTTCCTTTTAGATGAAATCAGGAAGGGAGGCCCCTAGATTGTAATATCTTTGTAAACACTAGGCAAAAAAGATCAGAAAAGGATAATCGAATACACTAAAGTTTATTCCTGGAAAAATGGAGGGTAAATCGATTAATTGACTTGCCGACCATAGTGTAGTGTAACTGGGAATGGAATTCTTTTGCTCATGGGTACCGAAGAAGACGTTATCTCAAGTGTTGATTGGTTAGAGATAATGTGAGGTAGTTGAAGAAAAAAGAGTAAAAATCGATAATCTAGAGATGAACCTAGACTCATATGCTCTCGGTGAACAGTAAATCTAAAATTTTAATAGAAAAATTCAAAAACTTCTGAGATTTTTAAGCATCCAAGATGCTAAGATGCGTCAGGTGGGTGTAAATTTTCATTGTCAAATGACATCCGAGGAGCTTGTGGCAAAAAAACATTAGGTGTACACAGTAGAATGCGGCGTTTTGGCTCCTAGGATCATCTGCACCTGCTGAGTAAAAAATTCAAAACAAATATTAGAAAAATTCAAAAAATTCCATTTTTTTGCATGGTAGATAAGTTGGTGCGTGATGTCCGCTCCAAATTTTAAATCATTTGGACATCTGAGTAGCTCTCGGCAAAAAAGACAAATTTGAGGTCTGTTAAATAGTGTATTGTTCATATACTGTTCTGACCCAATTTGTCTTTTTCCTGAGAGCTACTCAAATGTCCGAATGCTCTGAAATTTGGAGCGCACCTCACACACCAAATTATCTACCTTGCACAAAAAGTTTGGATATGTTTGAATGATTTATGAATTGTTTTTTTACCGGGTGCAGATGAGCCCGGACTCAGAATTGAATATTCGGTGTACACAGTACTTTTGTTTTCAAAGTTTTTTTACAGTAGATTTTTTTTGCCATGCACTCCTCATATGCCGTTTGATCATGAGAATTTGCACGCACCTAGCGCGCCTGACCGTCTTGGGTGCCTAAACAAGTTCAGTTTTTTTTTATTACTTGTTATATTTATTTATTTTTGAATTGTTACTCTCACTAAAAATATGATACAAAGCAAAAACATGAAAGTACACATAAATATGTCATACGTAGGCCATCTAGAGGCTTTGGCTGACACATGAGAAGTGTGCATATTCGCATTGATTTTTCCATTGCTTAGCACATGGTTGCGTTAATAGTACGAGCACAAGTTTAAACATTACGCTGGACATAGTGAGAGTAAGAGCATCTACAACCGGATCTCTCAAACCCGCCTCGGCGGGCCGCCCGGTCACTGGCCGGTCACGATTTTTAACCCAGGCGGGCCTCTCAAACAGCTCTCAAACGCCCGGGCTGACCACCACCCTCATATCCAGCCCAAATATGGGGCGGATATGGGGGCGCTCGGGCGCGGGTTGGCACGCCCGCCACGTCGGAGTGACAAGGGGTCCCAGCCGAAAACGCCCTCAAACCCGGCAATCTGAAGCTCGTCTCCTCCATCGAACTGGTGGCGCCGCGTGGTGCAGCTCCGGCGGGCCGCGTAGTGCATTGCCCGGCTATTTAAGTCGACCAGCGGCACCCAAACCCTACCATCCATCCACATTTTCCTCCTCCCGTCCGCCGTCACCGCCACTTTCCACTCCACCCGTCCTCCTAGTAGCCATGCCCCCACGCCGCCGGGTGAGGAATAAACCCTTTCACGCCGGAGCGCCGGCTCAAGCTATTTGAGCAGAACCGGGCTAGGCGCGAAGCTCGGATCGCCGCGGGGCTACCTCCGGATGCAGTGGATCCGGAGAAGGAGTTGGAGGAGGAGGAGGAGGAGGTGGTGGAGGAGGACGAGGAGGAGGAGAATGTGGGGGACGTTGGCGACGGGGATCTGCAGGCGGAGCAGCAGGCAATCCTCGATTCTCTTCGGTCGGAGTCGACTGCGGAGGCAAGACGCCGTCGCTGGCAGGAGATGGAGGCGCAAGAGGCCGCGGAGGAGGCGGAGATGTTCACCTACACGGATGAGGTCGAGCAGGAGGTGGATGAGCCGGATGCAAAGTGGCTAATTTAAGGCGTGCACGGTCGGTGCCTGCGGACGCGCTTGGACGCGTCCGCGTGCGTTCGGGGGACCGGATTTGCAAAGTCCGACTGTAGATGCTCTAACTTATAGTAGTGTCATGCATATGACACTAGTCTAAGTTACTACGTTCATAGTATAAAGTACTTCCTCTAGTCATTTTTGTTACACATATAAGATTTATCTAAAGTCAAACTTAGTAAAGTTACATCATTACCTCCTCTTTATTTATTTCTCTAAAACAGTGATAAACTTAATCACTGGAAATTCGAGATGCCAAATATGTTGCAATGCATAGGATCGAAGACCTACACAGTGCCGTGTATTCGTGCGACGGCGCTTGGTTTATGATTGGGGATTGATCGGCAGTGCAATGCACATGAGAAGAGAGCACAACTGCCAATTTCTTGAAGAAAATTGGGAATGTCGCATGAAACCATTAAGATGGACGTAAGAGGGAATGATGCTCTTGCCGTTTCATATACATTTTCCATATATCTTTAGATACATTCCATATAGTCTTTACATTATAATCACAAATAGATTAGTTCCAAAACTTTTCTACTATAAGAAAATTCACGGTTTTTGTTCACTTTTCTTGCAGATTATCTGGAACTAATGAACAAATCAATCGAGCAACCTCAAGTAATCCTTGAGGTCGGTGGGGAAGCAAGGGTACTGCCTCCAGAACACGCCGTGGATCCTCACCATCCTCACCGTCTTTTGCTTCGTGGACGGCGCGCTCTCGACGTGCAGCAGCCCCAGCAGCTTCGCCACGGCGCCGGTGAGCACCATGTCCTCGAGCACCTTCTCCGACTGCGCCACCATGGACACGAGCCACAGCACCTTGACGGCCAGCTGCGTGGCCAGATCCGACACCCTCAGCATTGTCCTCGCCACGGCCGCGACCGACAGGTCGTGCTCGGCGAAGGCGAGGCGGCCCTCGGGGCACTTGCACAGCCGCTTGAGAAGCAGCAGTATCCGCTCGGCGACGTGGCGGTCGTCGGCGTCCACGACGAGGAGCTCGACGAGGACGTGCACCGCGCCGACCTCCACGGCCTTGGCGCGCCCGCTCGGCGACCGCTCCACGACGTCCAGCAGCACGTCGAGCGCGCGCGAGCTGAGGCGCGCGGAGACCTCGTCAGACAGGAGCTCGAGGAGGGACTTGAGCACGTCGTCGACGTCGATGCCGGCAGTCCAGTGGTCACCGGCGCCGGCACTGGAGATCTTGGTGAGGATGTCCATGGCGTGCAACCTCGCCTCCGCGCTGCCGCGCTGGAGCAACGCCATGACGGGCCTCAGGCACTCCGGCGCAAGAACGAGCCCCACCGACGCCTTGTCGGAGAGCGGGAGCGCGGCGAGCACCGCGGCGGCCTCCTCGCACACCGTGAACGCGGAGAAGTCGCCTCCCGCGCCGCTCTCGGCCAGCGCCTGCGCCATCACGCGGCCGACCGCCTCAACGCCGCCCGAGGCGACGAAGATGATCTGCATGGCCACGTCGCCCGCCATGCAGCTCCGCATGCTCTTGAGCGCGGTCACCTTGAACGGCGTCTCCTCGAGGTCGCCCAGCGCCGACCGCAGCCGCTCCTCCTCCAGCATCCTCGTCAGCGGCGTCCCCAGCTCGTGGACCGGACTCGACAGCGACGACGTGGACGGCGACGACGAAGACGAGGAGGAGGAGGAAGGGGAGCCGCGGTCGAGCCAGGAGGAGATGACGCGCGCGAGGGTGTGGTTCGGGGTGAGGTCAAGGTTGGCGAGCGGCTGCATGGTGGCCGGGCAGGTGGCCCGGCCGTACGAGAAGAGCCAGCGCTCGATGCTGCGGCGGTCGTAGGTGACGCCGGTGGACACCGTGACGGGCTCCTGCATGAGCTCCATGGAGATGGGGCACAGGAACAGGTGGGGAGGCTCCTCCATGTCCATGTCCATAGATCGCGATGCACACCACACCAACTCGTACTAATGGCCCATTCCAAGTCTATTTGAAGTAGGAGTAGAAATGATGCGACGAGGCTATATGTACAACACGTAGGCCGGCAATTCTGCGAGGGAATAGTCAAAGGGGTCATAATTGAAAGAGATGCTGGCAATTAGTGCCGAGGAAGCTTAATTTGGGGGGAGATTCATACTGATCTAAACCTTATTTTATTGGATTGTTAACCCTGGTTTCATTCTGTCTCTGTTCATACTGGTTTTGGTTGCCGGCGGTTGAGTGCCCAGCACGACGATGCTTCGCAGCGTGTTCCCTATCCTCAACGTGAGACGCGCTATGAGATTTTCAGCGAGAAAACAAGGGGATATGGGGCGCCACTTGCTCCAGGTCAATGCCGAAAGTTTGGTTTTACATTCAAAGTTACGAAGAAGATACCTACTCGCTGTTCCGTTTCAAGTACTACTAGAGGTAGTGGAGAGAGTAAGTGATCTATACTCAAGTACCCTCTCCGTTCCTAAATATTTGTCTTTCTAGATATTTCAACAAGTGACTACATACAAAGCAAAATGAATGAACCTACACTCTAAAATATGTCTACATACATCCGTATGTGGTAGTCCATTTGAAATGTTTAGAAAAACAAATATTTATGAACGGAGGGAGTGGTAACTTTCGTTCTTGTTCCAGGGAGAAAAAGGTAGCAGCATTCGTTGCAATAGGGTTGGTGGCACCTGAACCAATGGGCTAAGAAAAAGACTGTCAAAGAAAGCCTGAGAATGACACCTGGAACTTGGCTCTGGCTAAACTGAACGAACCGGACAAAAATTTAAACAGAATCAAAAGATTTGCCTCGTCAATTAATTAAAAGGAAGAAAATTGTTCAGTTAATTAATGAAAAACCGAGTTCCTGAGATTCATTGATTTATTAGACCCTCTGTATTTCTAGAGGCACTCAAAATTCTCTGCCAGTAAGTACTCCCTCGGTAAAGAAATTTGATCTAAACG
This sequence comes from Triticum aestivum, assembly GCF_018294505.1. NCBI lineage: Eukaryota > Viridiplantae > Streptophyta > Magnoliopsida > Poales > Poaceae > Triticum > Triticum aestivum. The sequence continues at coordinate 367,868,405 of NC_057811.1, read as the reverse complement.
CTTATATTTCTTTACGAAGGAAGTAACAGACGGAAGGTGCAAGAGGAATACAAATGTGGTGGTGCTACACACGGCATGCTTTTATCGTAGTGTGGGGTCATCCCATAATGTCACTTGCCAATTTGGCCTCCAGCATATGGAAACACACACATCCTTTCTTTTGCAAGCAAGCCCACCTCATATCCTCTTCAATCCACCATTTCCGACGTACTACAATTTTGACACATCACAAATGGACGCTTTCCAGATCTATAAATTTGACCGGCCATTAAGCTCCCTTCTTGCAAGCATACTATATGCATCAAAACGCAGCCCATGATCACAGGGAATCATCTCCAACCGTTGACTAACCAAATACAAAACCGACCCGGAGAATTATCACCGACCGCATGGCATTATAATACTCGTCCGTTGCATCTCACTGGCCTGCGGTGAGATTGCAGAAAGTCTTGCAGGTGATTCCTTCTGTGAGTTTCCTTTTACATGATACTCCGGCTGCTGCGGTGCTGCCACAGACAAGCGTATCACAGAGATTTGATATGTTCAGCTGGGGATTTTTTCAAAGTACAAGGTTTGCATGGAGTCCGCCTCCAGATTTCACGTGTGGTAAAAAATAGGAAGCCAAGTGACCTTAACTCATGTTCTGACGCAGTTGACATCTTGATTCCAACCATTCATTTTAGGCATACTCGAATGCAGTTTCAGGCTATAGAGTATGATATTGTTTTTACAATGTATTGTATTTGCCTCTGTTTTTGTTTAGCTGATTAGCTCTAATGACGGACGGAAATGCGTCGGCTGACAGTGCAATATCGTTGACCAAATCGGCAAACATGTACCATTTGCAAGTCTCCCTCCAGACAGAAATAGATAGGCCCAGACGGTCGGACGATCCACACAGAAGGAGGTAGACCCACCGCCACCAGCAAAAATATGATGCTAGTTTTGTTATGCTAGATTTGTTAACACTTTGGCCATCTAGCTCTCTCTATCTATGAGGAGGCCACACATCTATTTCTCGCGACAACGAAGTGCACTATTGGTAGAGGTGATAGGGTGAGCTTTTGGCATGACAGGTGGATTGAGAGAGAGAAAAGTCTAAAATAAATCCTGATTTCGTACTCTTGGTCTAAATCAAACCCTGATCTTGCAATCCTTGAAATTGGCACCCTGTCATTTCTGAACCCGGTCAATCCTGGCCGTTTTTCGCTCATACCTTGTTTGGACACCGGGGTGCATTATGTGGCACGGGATTGAGGAGGAAATGCCCGCCAGCTAGACAGACTATAGCTCCACCATGACGAGTGTGTGCAACGACAGTTGTGCATATGTGTACGTGTTTCTTTAATTTATTTATTTTTATTTGTGCGGGAATTTATCTTTTTTATTTATACATGGTGTGATCCTCTATGGTGTCTGGTTTGTTGCGTCGTTACGCACACGGCGGAGCTGGTCATCTGCTATTGTGTACTCCCGCCGTTTGAAATTACTTATCATAAAATTCAACAAGTAATTCCGGTTGGAGGGAGTACATCTCAGCATTACCAGAGTAAGCGTCCGGCTCGGTGGATGCATCACCCTTGTGCCGCCACTTGATCTCCGTCGTCGTGGCCGGCACGTTGAGGCATGCCACAACCTCGTTCGGCCGGAACAACAGGTAGTCCAGCGGGATGACGCCGTAGTACAGGTACACGTTGAGCATGATCGATGAGCTAAAACAATAAGTCAATCTATGTTACCAAGTACTTCCTCCGTCTCGTAATATAAAATCGTTTTGCAAGTTGGTTCTTATATTATGAGATGGAGGGAATACATGTTTACGTACGTGCAGTATTGTGTACCTGTGTACCTCGAAGCTAGCAATTGGCTACCTTATATACGTACTAGCACATCAAGATTGAATCAATCGACCTGCTTAGGTAGCCAACTTTGTAACATGTTGCGGCAGCGCCGCCTTGAATGTGGTGAGAAAGAAGATGGAGATGGCATGTGGCCTTGAATAGTCACAAAAGAAGTAAATCCCGGGTGGAATTGTGCTTTTCCCGGCACGACAAACGGGTTTAGGATGAAGATTGACTGGGATCAATAAATTCAAGGTGTTCATTTCAGGGATTAGAAGGTTAAGGTTCGATACAGACTTCGAGTACGAATTCAATGTTTATTTCAAGTGCTCACGACATCGCACCCAGTTTATATCCGTTTGTGAGGGCTAGAAGTGGTATATGGAGATCTGTGGCAGACACCCTGGCGGAGGGCAAATAGCAGATTATTTCCAGTTTAGAATGCGTTTGCTTCTGTTTTAGTTTAGCCGATTAGCTCTAATGACGGACAGAAATGCATTGGTTGACAGTGCAATATTGTTGACCAAATCTGCAAACGTGTACCATTTGCAACTACTCCCTCCAAACAGAAGGAGATTGACCCCGACGGTCAGACGATCCACACACAAGGTGGTAGAACCACTCTCACTTGCAAAAACATGATGCTAGTTTTGTCATGCTAGATTTGTTAACACTTTGGCCATCTATCACTCTCTATCTCTGAGGAGGCCACACAACTATTTCTTGTGGCGACCAACAATGCACTATTGTTAGAGGTGATAGGGTGAGCTCTTGGCATGGCAGGTGGACCGAGGGACGAAGTGCCCACGATATCGCACCCAGTTTATATACGTTCATGAGGGCTAGAGGTGGTAAATGAAGGTCTATGGCTGTAAGTGCATCTAGTGTCACCCCTAGTTGGTTTTGGAGTATTGACGACAAACCTGGTTGAGGGACTAATGTGTTTGTGAGAATTGCAGGATAACACAGGTAGTAGTCCCTCATTGATTCGGTTTACCTACCGGACATGACCCCTAAAAATGTATGTGAAGATATTCACATTGAAGACAATGGTGGTACGTGAAGATATTCACATAAGACTATGACAAGAGAAGACATCACGTGAAGACTATGGAGCGCGAAGACTTAGTTGTTTCGTTGTTTCCTTTTCTTCTTTGTTGAGTCATAGGAACCACCGTACTGTTAAGTGGGGTCCCAGTGAACAAAGTTAGAGTGACTGAAGTGATGCTCAACCAAACCCTATGTCTTCGAGCGAAGACAATGAGAGCAAATCTTATCCAGAGCTGGATGAGTCAGCTTTACTCGTAGCCCAAGTCAAGCTTCCGCGTGTGTTTGAAATCGGACCGTTGGAACACGTGTCATTTCCTTAGTGACCCAGAGTCATTTCGGACAAATCAGGTCGGGTTGCCTAGTGGCTATAAATAGCCCACCCCCTACACCATAAATTGGTGGCTGCTCAGAGTTAGTGCACGGCTTTTGTCGTTTGAGAGCAACCCACCTCCAAAGCTTTTGAGAGAGAGAAATCCTTGCGAGGACAAAGCCCAAACACCCAGAGCCAAAGAGTGTTAGGCATCACTGAAGTCTTTCTGTCCGCGTGACCTGAAGACTTGTTACACTTGAGGACTGTGAATCCTCCAGCCGGTTAGGCGTCGCGTTCTGAGCATCCAAGAGTCATTGTGGATCGCCGGTGAACGAAGTCTGTGAAGGTTTGAAAGTCTACCTTGAAAACTTACCAGAGTAATTGGGCGAGGACTGGGTGTCCTTAGCTCAAGGGGAATAAGGTGAAGACACGGTCTTCTGAGTTAAATCTCAGCCTCCCTAACCAGACGTACAGTTGTCACAGCAACTGGAACTGGTCCAACAAATCCTTGTCCTCATCAAGTGACTGGTTCTATCTTCTCCCTCTCTTTATTTTCAGTTAGTCTTCGTGAAGTCATTGCCTGCTTGTGTTACCTGTTTGACTTCACTGTGTGACTTCTATTGTTGATTGGCTTCATACTATCTTCCATCCTGATCTTTACTACCTAGTTGCTATTAGTCTTTGTGCTTTCACTTTCTTGAATACTTGACTATGGCTTGCCTAGTGTAGTCTACCTTCCGCTGCATGTCAATAGGTTCATTTCTATCATTTGTCTTCGAAACTCTTACGTTTTGACGACGTTCATAAAAATCACCTATTCACCCCCCCCCCCCTCCTCTAGTCGATAACTAGCACTTTCAATTGGTATCAGAGCAAGGTACTCCCTTGTTCTGTGTGATTCGGTTTAACCATCTGGAGTTTTAGCTATGTCGACTGCAGGGATAATCAAAGTCTCCGTTGCGTGCCCTGTCTTCGATGGAAATGAATATCCCTACTGGAAGAATAAGATGCGCATGCATCTTGAAGCCATTGATGTCGACCTCTGGTATGTCGTCAAGAATGGTGTTCCCAAGACTGGTGAAGGTGTCACCCCTGCTGATGTCAAGAAGTTCATTCAACTGGATTCTACTGCAAAGAACATCATCTGTGGTCATCTGACCAAAGGACAGTATGGCCGTGTGAGTGCTCTGGAAACGCCGAAGCTAGTCTGGGACTGGCTCTCCAAGGTCAACGAAGGCGTCTCAACCCAGAGAGATCAAAGGATCAGTGTTCTTCGCAACCTCTTCAACCGCTTCAAGAGGAACGACAATGAGAATGTCCATCTCACGTTTGATCGCCTCACTGACATCACAAATGACATCACAAATGAGCTTCGTGCTCTCGGCACCACTGAGATCACCAAGCATGAAATCATCAAGACACTCCTGAGATCACTTGACAGCTCGTTCGACACCCTTGCCCTGATGATACAAGAACACCCTGACTTCAATACACTCGATCCGTCTGACATACTTGAGAGGCTCAACACACATGAGTTCCAGCTATCTGAGAAAAGAGATATCTATGGTCCAAACTATGGCCGAACTCGCGCTTTGAGGGCAAAAGTTGTTTCCTCATCTGAAGAAGAATCTGACTGCAGTTCTGGTGATCCTGAAGACATTGGAAAGGAGCTTGCTATGCTTGTGAAGAAGTTCCAGAAGTTCACTAAGAAGAAGGGCTTCAGAAATTCTTCACGGTCCAGCTCAAGAAATGATGAAGCTTCCACTCATGATTACAAGAAGAGAACATGTCACAAGTGAAAGAAACCTGGACACTACATCTCTGAATGTCCACAGTGGGACAATGAGAACAACAACAAGAAGAAGATCAAGGAATATGATTCTGATGACAAGAAGAAGAAGAAATCCTCAAAGTCTTCTTCCAAGTCTTCGTCCAAGTCTTCATCACACAAGAAGAGCTCATCTGGCAAGGCTCGTGCTTTTGTTGGCAAGGATATGGATTCAGAAGAGGAGTCTGCTTCTGAGGAGGCGGAGGTGGAGTCTGAGGAGGAGTCTGACTCTGGCGTTGCAAGTTTGGCTCTAGCTACAGCCTGCGTTGCCAAGTCCATCTTCAACACTGAAGACAATGGCCGCGTCACCAACGCCGATGCTAATGACAAGGACGACTCTGCTCCCACCTACTGCTTCATGGCACGTGGTGCCAAGGTAAAATCACGCGATGCTTACTTTCAAACATCTAGTGAAGATGACTCTGATTGTGAATCCAAACCCAGCTACAAAACACTTGCTAAAATTGCAACTGAACAGCAGAAAGCTATGGAACACACTCAAAAACTGTTAGACAAAAGCGATGACTTGTTGGACGCGGAAATGACCCGATCTCAGTCCTTAATTGAAGACATAAAAAATCTTCATGTTAAGTACCAGGAACTTGAAAGTCTTCATGAAACGCTCTCAACCACTCATGAAAAGCTTTCCTATGATTATCTTCAAAGGAAGCAAGATCTTGAGAAATTGAGAGCGGCTCATGAAGATCTACAAAAAGAGAATGAGTCACTTCGCGCTCAACAGATCAGTACCGCTCAGGAAGGATTTGAACCACCATGTCTAAAACGCCTTGAGCGTGATAACGCTACTTCTGTTGCTGAATGTTCTACTGCTGCTACTGTTGCAATATCTTCAACTATTGATGTGGTAACTAACCCCTCTGCTGAGGATGCCACCACCATTGCTGATGAAAATGCTAGGTTGAAGACATTGCTTGAAACAGGGATGTACAAAAGTCTCAAAGGGCATCAGACACTGTGCGATGTCCTCAAAAAGCAGATTCTGAACCGAAACCCTAGGAAAGAGGGTGTTGGGTTCGAGAGGAAAATGAATGTTGATGGTTCTTACTGGAAGCCTGAGCAGTACCCCAAAACCACATGGGTTGCTACAAAGGAACCTTCAGTGGATCCATCCACCTTATCTGGCTTCACTTGTGCTAACTCTATTATCATTGATGAATCCTTTGATGCAAACTACAAACTGTTTAAGAATCAGAATGGTGAAGTGTTTGCCAGGTATATTGGTACTAACTGCAGGAATGGACCACCTATGAAGAAGATCTGGGTCCCCAAAAGTTGTCTTGAGAAACTTCCACTGAATGTCATCATGACACCACCAGGGAAGAAGACAAACCCCAGACCAAAGGCTTCATATGGTCCAAAGGCTTCATACAGACAGAGGACTCACTTGAGTCACCCTAACGCCAATGTTTTGCAGGGAAATCATACTCAAACTTACGAATATGAGCGTGTATCGTCAAACCGATATGTTCATAAGACTAAGAACTATTCTGCTTATTCATATGAGTACTATTCACCTCCTGCAAGGCTATTTGCTAGGGCTTCAAAGCCGAAGTTCTCAGATGCTGCACTTAGACTCATTGCTTCTAAGCCACCCCTGAAGATGTGGGTGGTTAAGAAGAATTAACTTTCTTTTGCAGGGAAAGGTCTCCAGCCGGAAATCAAAGGCGCCCGATGCTATTGCTGGGGACCTAAAACATCTTGTGGGGCGCAAGATAAAATGCCCAAATGGTCTCACTATGTATTTTGTTCCTGAATCATCTGTCAATCATCCTATCAGTCCTAATCTTGATCTAATCTTTGATAATCCTCTTGTGCGTCAAATGTTTATGCTTCACAATACTCTTGGTGAAGCCTATCCCCCTAACTGTACTGTAGGGTATGACACCTCATGCTTCAGAATGGATTATGGACAGCGGATGCACTAATCATATGACTGGTGATCGAAGTCTTCTCATGGACTCAACCTTACGTCCATCTGACAAGAGTCACATCACATTTGCTGACACTGGTAAAAGCAAGGTATTGGGTCTAGGTAGAGTTGCAATCTCAAAGGATCAGCACATGGATAAAGTGATGCTTGTTGAATCCCTTGGTTTCAACTTAATGTCTGTCTCAATGCTTTGTGATTTGAACATGATTGTGATATTTGGAAAATATCGTTGCCTTGTACTAATGGAATCTGACAAGTCTCTAGTCTTTGAAGGGTATCGGGAAATGATCTGTACATGGTAGATTTCTGAAGGGTATCTGGCATGCTGGCATGAGGAACTTACACACTCTCGCAAAGAAGAAGCATGTCATAGGCATCGAGGGCATCAAGTTCAAGAAAGATCATCTGTGCGGTGCCTGCAAAGCTGGAAAGATGACAAGGGCCAAGCATCCTTCGAAGACAATCATGACGACATCTCAACCCTTCGAGCTACTACACATGGACCTATTTGGCCCTACTCACTACTACTGCTTGTCTCTATGGTTTCGTCATTGTTGATGATTATTCAAGATATACGTGGGTGCATATAATTCTCTACAAGACTGAAGTGCAGGATGTCTTCAGACGCTTCGCCAACCGTGCCATGAACAACTATGGCGTCAAGATCAAGCACATTAGAAGTGACAATGGCACAGAGTTCAAGAACACCGGCCTCGACCTTTACCTGGATACATTGGGCATCACTCATGAGTTCTCAGCTCAGTATACACCTCAGCAGAATGGCATCATGGAGCGCAAGAACAGAACACTCATTGAGATGGCTCAAACGATGCTTGATGAATACAAGACTCCAAGAAAGTTCTGGCCTGAAGCCATTGACACTGCATGCCACGTCATCAACCGTGTTTATCTTCACAAGCTTCTGAAGAAGACATCCTATGAACTCCTAACTGGTAAGAAGCCAAATGTTAGTTACTTCAGAGTATTTGGTGCTAGGTGCTGGATCAAGGATCCACATCACACGTCAAAATTTGCACCGAAAGCACATGAAGGTTTTATGCTTGGTTACGGAAAGGATTCACACTCCTACAGAGTCTTCAACCTCTTTCACTATAAAGTGGTTGAAACTGTGGATGTGCGGTTCGATGAGACTAACGGCTCGCAAAGAGAGCACCTGCCAAATGTGCTAGATGAAGTTCCACCTAGTGAATCCATCAAGCTCATGGGAACTGGAGAAATCATACCGTCTGAAGCACAGCCTAAAGAGAAACTTATCATTTCTGCACCTAATCAAGCTGAAGACAATGCTCAGCCCGAAGACAATCCTCCTAACGATGACAATGATCAGCAAGAGCAAAATCTTCGTCCAGTTCATCCTCGTGTTGCAAATGAAGTACAGATTGAGAAGATAATTGATAGCATCAATGCGCCTGGTCCACTCACTCGTTCAAGAGCAACACATCTAGCAAATTTCTGTGGGCACTTTGCATTTATCTCAATATCTGAACCCAAGAAAGTTGCTGAAGCCTTCATGGAACCTGAATGGATTCAAGCTATGCAAGAGAGCTTCAACAGTTCGAGCTGAACAATGTGTGGGAACTTGTCAAGCGTCCTGACCCTCGCAAGCACAACATAATAGGCACAAAATGGATATATCGCAACAAACAAGATGAGCATGGTCAAGTTGTCAGAAACAAGGCTCGTCTCGTTGCTCAAGGATACGCTCAAGTTGAAGGGATTGACTTCGATGAAACATTTGCTCCCGTGGCTAGGCTTGAAGCCATTCGCATACTGCTAGCCTACGCAAATCATCACAACATCCTTCTGTATCAAATGGATGTGAAGAGTGCTTTTCTCAACGGCAAGATTGAAGAAGAAGTGTATGTTGCACAACCACCTGGCTTTGAAGATCCAAAACATCCTGATATGGTATACAAGCTCAACAAGGCATTGTATGGCCTCAAACAAGCCCCTCGCGCTTGGTATGACACACTCAAAGACTTCCTGAAGAGCAAAGGTTTCAAACCTGGTTCCCTGGATCCCACACTCTTCACGAAGACATATGATGGTGAACTATTTGTGTGCCAAATATATGTGAATGACATTATCTTCGGCTGCACTAACCAGAAATACAGTGATGAGTTTGGACACATGATGCAAGAGCAATATTAGATGTCCATGATGGGTGAGCTGAAGTTCTTCCTTGGTATTCAAATTCGTCAGCAAAGCAATGGCATCTTCATATCTCAAGAGAAATACCTCAAAGACTACCTGAAGAATTTTGGAATGCAAGACTGCAAAGGTTACACGACGCCAATGCCAACCAAGAGTCATCTGGGTCCCGAAGCCAATGGTAAAGAGTTCGATCAAAAGGTATACCACTCCATGATTGGTTCTTTACTTTATTTATGTGCATCTAGGCCAGATATCATGCTTAGTGTTTGCATGTGTGCTCGATTCCAAGCGGCACCAAAGGAATCGCATCACTTAGCTATGAAGCGAATTCTTCGATATTTGGCTTACACTCCAACACTAGGATTATGGTATCCAAAGGGCTCAGAGTTTGATCTAGTTGGATTCTCGGATGCTGATTATGCTGGTGACAAGGTGGATCGCAAGTCTACATCAGGCACATGTCACTTTCTGGGACGATCACTTGTCTGTTGGTCTTCAAAGAAGCAGAACTGTGTATCACTCTCCACTGCTGAATCTGAATACATTGCTGCTGGATCTTGCTGTGCTCAGCTTCTATGGATGAAGCAAACACTCAAGGACTATGGCATCCATCTGAAACAAGTACCACTCTACTGCGACAACGAAAGCGCCATCAAGATTGCCAACAACCCAGTTCAGCACTCGAAGACAAAGCACATTGAAATACGTCATCACTTTCTCAGAGATCATGTCATGAAGGAAGATATTGATATCATTCATGTCAACACTGAAGAGCAACTGACAGATATCTTCACAAAGCCCTTGGATGAGAAAAGGTTTTGCAAGTTGCGGTGTGAGCTAAATATCTTGGAATCCTTGAATGTCCTGTGATTAGGCACACATCCTAACACTTATGCATGTTGACGACTTAGATGTGCAACACACGAAGTAATGTATATCTTCAATCAATGAAGACTTACACTCTGAGTGTGAAAATATTAATGCGGAATTTGACTTCGGAGCGCCACGATAATTGTGTGCCATGTCTGGGTCTAATACTTCCTATACGGTGGGTAACGCCACCACCAAACTTTTGTTTCGAATGTTTCTCTTGGCGTTACATTTGCAAAGTCTTCGCATTTGGTTTGTCTTCATGTTTATCTTCACACTGTTGATTTGGTCTTATTCTGATATATACATATATTAGTGTTCTGTCCTCTACAGCATTCACTTATAGCTATGTCTTCTCGTTTGTATCTTTTGAACTAAGTGAATGTGATCGGACCCTAACCTCTCTATGCTTCCTACTCAAGTCTATCTATCCAAATCATATGCATTCTATTGAAACCGTCGAATGTCTTCTCAGCGTCCTTGTCAGCAGAAGATACAGAGACAAACATTAAATCTGTTTTAAATGCTCAATCCTTATTGCCTGAAATCCGGAGAAGCCGGAACGACCACCCGACAGTCCAGGCGTGCGTGGGAACATGGAACAACCTCCAATGTGTTGCATATTCGCCACGTGTTCCTCAGATGTGAATCGCCAGGGGCACCTGCGTAATTGCGCTGTGTCGTCCCTCTCCTTATAAATGCACATCCCATCACTGTCAAAAATCCTTCTCCCACCTCTCCACCTCGTCAAAACCCTAGCGCCACCGCTAGCTCTCGACGACACCGGCAACGAAGCGCTTAGCTGCCGCGACCTCACCGACGCCGTCCTCACGCCGGCCATGGACATCGTCGTCTCCGCCGCCGCCGTAGGTGTCCTCCGTCGCCAAGTTAGGGCACGGAAGATTGAACTACTCAGCCTCCTCTCCTGCTCCGTCTAGCAGTTCATCGTGTGGTAAATTAAAATTCTCTTTTTATCGTCTTTTTGATCCGACAGATTCATCCTTTCTACCAAAAGTAGTTTCTACTTCCACAAATTTGGATCTATTCCGTTCTGCATCTCATCATATGCCTAGTATGTTCACTTATGCTTCACACGTAGTTAGATTCCTCACTTGTACCTATTCTTGGATTCGTACAAATCTGGAACCAACTCTCAACATATAAGTGAATGTCTTCACGCTGTGAGGTCAATGTCTTCTAAACTAATTTATCTTCAAAATCTTCTAAGAATGCATATGACCTCTTCCCCTTCCCTCGCATCTCTAATGCTATCACAGGTACATGTCTGTGGGAGAATCCCTTTCTCATAGTCTGCATTCATTTGCAGAATTCTTACAGCATCATATCAACTCTCCCGAAGCCAGTTCCTGTCTGACCAGCAGACGGAAGCCTTTGACAGTGTTGAAGCCACTCAGTCTAAACTTCATGGCAACAGAGAAATCAGTCAGGAAGGGCGGCAGACAGTGCCGTGGAAACACGGCTAAGGACCTGCCACCAGATCTCTATGAACTATACAAGTTAGATCCTGAAGAGACCTATGGGGAACGCAAGAATCGAATCCAATGGATTCGAAGACATTGGGCAGAGGAATGGTTCAAGTACAAATTTGTCACTAACGAATATGCTGAAAAGAATGCCATCAAGGGCCCCTGGGGAGATATCGTATACAAAGGTCTTCAGCCCAAGTCCAAGTTCGAAGCCATTGCTCAAGGCTTCTACCCTTGCATGGTCCGTGGACCTCAGCCTGCTAATGTCGATCCATCCAGTCTGCTATGGTGTCCTGAAGACAATCTCTTCAAGCGCAACTTCCAGTTTGCCACAGAGTCTGCAAAGAAGAACAAGAAGGACCTTGGTCTAGACTTCAACCTGGTCCATCTGCTCCTTGGGCTGATGGCACTCGTGATGTCGAACCCAATATTGTTGGGCCCTTCTACAACCTAGAGGGTCTCATCACTCACATTATGGTTCAAGGGACAGTCGTGGATCACTCTGTAGATGACGCTGATTCTGACGAATCGCCTGCACCATCGAAGCCGAAGAAGCTGAAAAAAAACCAAGGCTTCGAAGCCTTCCACTGCACCAAGTGCTTCACGAGTGAAGCCTCTGGCCACTGCTCCTCCTGCACCAAGTGTGCACTCTGAAGATCTCTCACGCATCTCCAAGACCGAGAAGAAGAAGAAGCCCATGCACACCACTGGTCAAGCACTGACCCCTGCTGCTGTTCTAAGAAATGAGAACGACGCCATTGATCTGTCGAGTGACGACGATCTTGCTGATGATGCTCTTGAGCTGCTGATAAAGAGCAAGCAAGAGGCAGAAATCTTCAATGATTTGCCTCTCTTTGACGTGGAAGTATTGAACAACTTCATTGATGAGTGGTTTGACACCCCAAATCTCAGCTTTGATGATCTTCAACTTCCAATTGGCCTCAGCGTCTTCTTCCATGGCGCCATTGCTCCTGAGCTGGCTCTTGCTCAGAAAATCGTTGAACTGAAGCACAAAATTGACTATGAGAAGGCTCAGTTCAAGAAGCATATGGCTCAGCTCAGTGTGACAGACATCCAAAACTTCAAGACTATGATGCATGAGCTCAAGGAGGCGTTTCACAAGAAACGTGACGAAGCCAAAGGTTCTTGAAAGCGCATGAAGCACTTGGCTGCCAAATGTGTTCAAGCCTACAATGAAGCTGAGAAGCGCAAGGCACTTGGGCGTCCTGGCATCGACCCCAAGATGGCTGCCAAGAAGAAGAAGCCAATTGTGGCTCCAGCTGAAGCATCCAGGCAGGAAGAACCTCGCATTGTCTTCCCCGCCAGTATGATAGGCGTGAAGCCTAAGGTCCCCACAATGGCTTCGGAGCTCAAGAAAACAAGGGCAGCTGAAGCCGAAGCCAGAAAGCGCAAGACCAAGAACACCTCTGACGAGGCTCCACCAGCCAAGAAGAGAAAAACCAAGAAGAAACATCGGGCTGCTCCCACAGAGCCCCTTGTCGTCGAGCCAATTTCTGTTGCTCTTCCTGCATCTGCACAACAAGAGCGTTGTATGATAGTTCATGAGCCTGCTTCCACAGAGGCTCCTGAAGCTGAAGACATTCCAGCTGCCAACCCCACCGCAGCTGAAGACATTGGTCCCCAAGACAATGTAGAAGATGATGAAGTCCTTCCTCAGATCGAGCACAATGTGGTATCATCGCCTGTTCTCACGAACAGCGAACTCATCAGCATTGGTCGTCCATTGACGCCAATCGCTCAGGATGATTCATGGGTTGATCACCCTCAAGACTCCCCCCATCAAGCAGAAACACCTACTACTCCCCCAACTCAAGTCACCACTCCGGTGCTTGAAGATGATGATTTTAAGGCCCAACCTACTCCGTCTCCACAAGCGTCGCCAGCATTTCGCAGGCTTCGCAAAGGTCCAAGGCCACAAGTCACTCTTTCGAGTGTTCCAGAAGGAGAAGAGCACCAATCAATATCTCGCCAAGTATTTCCTGAAGCCTCTCCAACTGTGAACAACTCCGAGTCTGAAGCCAAAGCGGCTGAAGATATTCCGGCTGCATCAGCCGATGAACAAGAAGAGCTCAGAGATGAAGAAGCACATGTTGCTACACCCCCAACCAACCCTGAAGTAGTTCTCGAGGAGAACGTGTCCGACCCTCCAGCTACTCGAGTGGAGGTTGATAACATTGAGGCGACCACCAACACCAATACTGAAGCCAATGACGTTGTCATGGCTGAAGCTAATGTGGCGTCTGAAGCTAATGTGGTGCCCGAAGTGATTGCACCTGAAGCCAATGCTGCACCTGATGCAAATGTGCAGCCTGAAGTCAATGCCACTGCTCCTGTACCGCCTCCACGGCCACACACCATCGAGCAAGCATATAATCATGGTCAGCTGGTCATTGTCAGATGGCCCATTCTAGTTCCTCCACCTGCTGCTGGTCCGCAATTTGACTATCATATCGAGCACAGGCCTCAGGTCCAAAAGCCAAAGCCTAGGTTGCCCAGGTTTCCAGGTACTACCACTTCACCAGGGTCATTCAATGCCAATGGCTTCATTGCGCACAACACTTTCTTTGATAGCGCCAAGAACCCCTATTCCAAGCCAAGGATTTCATCTGATTGGTTCTGGAGCTATCAGCAGCGCAGCTACTATTCCTGTGTTCTCTATGACCAAGGGCGCATCTTCCCACATATTCGTCTAGACTGTGAAGCCATTGCTGGACTGCCCTGCTTAGAAGAGGCCCTTGACTGCTTCTGTGATGCTGGACTGCTGAACTTTGTGACTGATAAGGAGCATTGGAATGAAGAGCTTCTGCTACAATTTTATGCTACCCTCCACATTCGCGGCTACAACAGGGATCCAAAGACTTGGGTCCTTGAGTGGATGACAGGCAATGTCCATCATGAAGCCAAAGCTCTTGATATCATTGAGCTAACTGGCCTGCCCACTCCAGGTGAACTCTTCGAGCCTGGTTGTCAGCTTCACCGCAATGCATTGGAGAGCATCTTTCAGAAGCCAGAGCCCAACATGAGCCAAATGCTAAGCATGATGAAGCCTCTGCCACGCGATGCTGAATACCCACGAGAATTCTTTGTTGAAGACCTAGAGTATCTGCCCCGAACAATCTATCATATCATAAGGCGAACTCTATGGCCCATCAAGGAACATTCTTCTGCAGCGAAGCTTGAAGGAGCGATGAAGACATTGGTCTTTTATCTTCAATGGCATCAGCTTCAATGCTCAAGACTTCTTTATCAGGCAATTGGCTGCATCAGGCTTTGATCTCTTTGGTCTGAAGTTCTATGCTCCATGGGTTATGCGCCTGATCAAGCTTCATTCAGCTATCAACTATCAGCCTTCTGCTCGCAACCATCTGATCTTTTTGCCAGAGGTTGATATGTCAGTTGAAGCCATATACCCAGAGCCTGCCAAGAAGCCCATTTATCTTCACAATGCTGATCATCAAAGCTTCACCTGGCCCATTGAAGGAGTCCAGGCAGTCACTCGTGTTTTATCCTTTGGCTGGCAATACACGTGGCCCTCACCGTGCCAATACTGAAGCCACTGAGAGCACAATTGTGCAAAGGCCTCGAAAGCGATCTCGTGTTCTCAATGACCGAGATCTTCTCGTCGCCCTGCATCAGAAACAAGATAAGCATCACTACTGGCTGAAGTGGCAGATGCAAAGCCTCTTGGTGGATGTCAATCGCATTCGCAATCTTGCCACCAAGAATGCCTTTGTCACTCATGAAACTTGTCGGAGGTCATGGAAGAGTTTGAAAGATTTAAGTTTGATTCAACTCCTCCAAGCAACGCCGTCTTGCGTCGGACTCCCTCTCTTGAAGACTCTGATTATTCCTCCTCAGCTGCAACGGTGAATGCCAGAGTCATAGATGACCAAGATGATGCTACTTCACCACCTCCAACATCAGCGCGTGTCGACACTGCACCAAGTTCTTCTGCACCGCCAAACGCCAATGACGACCCTGCAGCTTCACCTACTCCTTCTGGGAACGAGTAGAGGCTCTATGTCTTCAAACCTTGTTGGTCCTTACTAACAAAAGGGGGAGAAGCGTATGAGTTGATAGTCTTCAAGCGGGTCCACATGGGCGGTTGCTTTATATTTTGCCAAGTGTTTACAACTCTCGCTTTTGATACATTTGATTCTTTGAGTTGTAACACTTAAACTCGATGGTCATCTGCTACTTGTTTGCTATTCTGTGATGCGATGATAAATTCCGCATGTGCGATGATAAATCCCGCACGAAGTCATATCGCAGACGTCCATTTTTTCATTATGCATGTCATTATCTTCATTATATCAAATCATGCATGATGAATTGTCTTCATAAGTTGAAGAGGATCTCCACAAGTACAACCTGCCATGTGCATTTGCATTCCAAAAGCAAATTACTTATATGCACATCTTCAGGGGGAGCCTTTTGCTACTTATGAAGACAATACCTTTAACCTTTACAATTTCACATACTTTTATCCCCGTTGAAAACTTCAACCTGTTTGTCATCAATCACCAAAAAGGGGGAGATTGTAAGTGCATCTAGTGCCACCCCTAGTTGGTTTTGGAGTATTGACGACAAACCTGGTTGAGGGACTAATGTGTTTATGAGAATTGCAGGATAACACAGGTAGTAGTCCCTCATTGATTCGGTTTACCTATCGGAGATGACCCGTAAAAATGTATGTGAAGATATTCACATTGAAGACAATGGTGGTACGTGAAGATATTCACATAAGACTATGACAAGAGAAGACATCACGTGAAGACTATGGAGCGCGAAGACTTAGTTGTTTCGTTGTTTCCTTTTCTTCTTTGTTGAGTCATAGGAACCACCGTACTGTTAAGTGGGGTCCCAGTGAACAAAGTCAGAGTGACTGAAGTGATGCTCAACCAAATCCTATGTCTTCGAGCGAAGACAATGAGAGCAAATCTTATCCAGAGCTGGATGAGTCAGCTTTACTCGTAGCCCAAGTCAAGCTGCCGCGTGTGTTTGAAATCTGACCGTTGGAACACGTGTCAGTTCCTTAGTGACCCAGGGTCATTTCGGACAAATCAGGTCGGGTTGCCTAGTGGCTATAAATAGCCCACCCCCTACACCATAAATTGGTGGCTGCTCAGAGTTAGTGCACGGCTTTTGTCGTTTGAGAGCAACCCACCTCCGAAGCTTTTGAGAGAGAGAAATCCTTGCGAGGACAAAGCCCAAACACCCAGAGCCAAAGAGTGTTAGGCATCACTGAAGTCTTTCTGTCCGCGTGACCTGGAGACTTGTTACACTTGAGGACTGTGAATCCTCCAGCCGGTTAGGTGTCACGTTCTGAGCATCCAAGAGTCATTGTGGATCGCCGGTGAACGAAGTCTGTGAAGGTTTGGAAGTCTACCTTGAAAACTTACCAGAGTGATTGGGCGAGGACTGGGTGTCCTTAGCTCAAGGGGAATAAGGTGAAGACACGGTCTTTTGAGTTAAATCTCAGCCTTCCTAACCAGACGTACAGTTGTCACAGCAACTGGAACTGGTCCAACAAATCCTTGTCCTCATCAAGTGACTGGTTCTATCTTCTCCCTCTCTTTATTTTCAGTTAGTCTTCGTGAAGTCATTGCCTGCCTGTGTTACCTGTTTGACTTCACTGTGTGACTTCTATTGTTGATTGGCTTCATACTATCTTCCATCCTGATTTTTACTACCTAGTTGCTATTAGTCTTTGTGCTTTCACTTCCTTGAATACTTGACTATGGCTTGCCTAGTGTAGTCTACCTTCCGCTGCATGTCAATAGGTTCATTTCTATCATTTGTCTTCGAAACTCTCATGTTTTGACGACGTTCATAAAAATCGCCTATTCACCCCCCTCTAGTCGATAACTAGCACTTTCAATGGCAGACGCCCTCGCGAGGTTAAATATATCAAAGGGGTCGCGATCGTTGAATTTATTGAGCTCTGATGGCTTATCTAGAGGGTACCGCCGCTTAATGATGTGGAGGATAGCTTCACATTGAGGCTCACAGCATCAACTTTTTACACTGCTAGATCATCCTATCATGTGTACTTCTTCGATACCGAGAATGTGGACTATGCAGTGCTCTTCGGAAGAATGAGGCTCCTCCAAAGGAATGGTTCTTCACGGCTTATGATGAGAGACTGATGTTGGACGACAGGTCGACTCACGTGAGGTAGTATGCAACACACAGTATGCCTGCTCTACGATCTTGCCCCGGAGGCCATTGACCATCTGATGGTGCAATGCTCGTTTGACAGACAGTTCTGGTTTCTCTTCCTCTGTGGCTTCAGAATTGGGAGCATAACTCAAAATACGAACATCACTGCGAGCGAATGGTTGTGCTCGATGGGCAACAAGTTCCCGTGTGCTAAGATGAGAGAATTGATTTTGATCTTAATTGTGGGGTTCCATAAGCTTTGGCTAGAAAGGAGCGCTAGACTGTTTGGTGGAAAGACATCGACGATAGAGAGAGTTGTAAGCTTAGCGGTAGATGAGCACAAGCAGTGGGTGGTTGCTAGGCGGAAGGAGGCAAGCATTAGAGAGGAGCAGCTTAGGTTGTTTTTTAGGAGCGGCTTAGTTCTTTGGGTGGGTGGTTCTCTTTTGGGCGCCAAAAAGTATGTTCTTTGCACTCGTACTCCCTCCTTTCCAGTTTATAGGGCTCATCTCAAAAAGTTTGTTTTTCTGTTTTATAAGTCTCAATTCTACTACTTACCATCACATGTTCAGATTTCAACGTGTATTAAATCACTGCATGTAAGGATGAAGAAACAACTCACCAATGCCAAAGAGTAGAAGTTTTGGTCATTTAGTGGTCAAGCATGCATGTGGTGTAATTAATGCATCGGTATACACAACTTTTTAAGAAAAACGAAAGTATTAATTAAGTATTTTTGCAAACTAAGAAATTAATTCCACTATTTATCATCTACCTTGGTTGAAGAGATTTTCAAATTAAGCCCTGTAAACCGAAAATGAGGGAGTAGCTTGTAACTGACCCTTCCTCTGGATGAAAACGACACACAACATTGGGGTGCTCACCCGCAAAAAAAAACATTGGGGTGCTCGTTCTACAAAATATGTAACACTTTGGCAACCCAAATATCTTCACCATGCCGGACATGTCTTTGAAGCAGGCCAAGCAGAACATCGGCCGAATCTTGAAAAGCTGGGCCTCTAATAGTTCGATTTAAAAGCCTCGGTCAAGATCCATTTATCGCCACGCAGGATACAGGAACAAAATCAAGAGACCTCCTGTTCCTCGCGGCACCGGCAACCGCGGCCTCGCTACCCCTCTCTGCCCTCACCGCCGCCTTCCCAGAGCCGCACCCGTACCCCTAAGGTCGTCCTCCGCCTCACCACCGTCGCGCGAGCTTCTTGGGCCAGGCCCAGGGTGACCCACCTTATGCGCGGGCGTGGGCGTGGGCGTTTGCTTGGCATTGCGCGCGGAATATGATTTGCCAACAATCAGGGTCGAGAAAGACAACATAAAGCACAAAACGAGGAGCGAATGGTCATTTTTCTTTCTGAAGGACAGTTCGAGCCCCGTACAGGCTCATGACACCCCCTACATGACCCAGAAAAATTGCCTGTCCCAGAGGTCTCCTCCCTCTCCCAGAAAGGGTAGAAAAGAAGCAACAACCTTCTACAACACCACAGCGAGGTAGGGGAAAACTGCCACAGGCGAGTACCGTGACCAATTAACGCTGCGGGTGGCAGGACAAGGCGAATTCTAACTCTAATCTGACAGGGATTGCTCCCCCTTTTTCCTGTCGGTTCTCCGCGGTGTTAATCTGGCTCATGGGCTGTGTTTTGTGCTGAACCTGAGATCTGGACCAGCCACGGTCTCCGATCGGAGAATACAGCTTTCAGAAATGCATGGAGCACATCATCTGCCTGCCAAGCTGTCAAGTGTGGGGTTATTTCTGTCTTGATGAGCATGTACGAACTCCGCTCGGAGGCGCTGACCAGCTGCAGGGGCCGCACCATAAATGTTGATGCTGACATTGTTCCGGCTGAACATCACACATAAGTTCCAGACGATTTCCATATTCTACCTTCCAGGGAAACAACCATGACGGTGACGTCGTCGTGGTATTTCCTCCGGTCCCCTTGAGGTATATCTAGTAGCTCGTAGAAATCCATACCTGGAAAGCCAAAGAAGAAATGGGGCAAAAACAGATCAAAACACATTTGACATTCAAGATAACTCAAACCAGCCTAGATGTATGACGTAATGTATCGGCACATAGCAATAAGCCAATGACCAAATGTTAATAATTGCATCAATGTGAGATGGCATACGGTTGGAAGAAAATGATTGAATGATGTGAGGTCCTTCACAGAGACAATCTAAATTTGGGTAGCCTAGCTAGGAATTTTGACTGCTATCTGGTAAAGATAACTTAACAGCATTCTATTATTATTTGGAATAATATATCAGGGACATGGCCATGTCATTTGTGTACATGAATTTGCACGTGACCATGTCATTTCTGTACACGTGTAACGCTGATTAAAACAAGGAATGGTCACATATAAACAAATCAAGAATTGAAATATGAGAAACATGGTATGGAAGAACAGGCATGACAGGCAAAGCTTACCAGCTTTCTTTGCTGCACGGGAAAGAAGTTCCTCAATTAGACTCTGTGCTGGATCGCCTTCAGGAAATCTCTCCATGAAATTCTCAACATGCAGAACGACCTCCTCGTTGCTCAGGTACTGATATAAGCCATCGGAAGAAAGTACCAAAAACTGGTCCCTTGAAGTGAGCTTGTGATGGCAAAGAGAAGGTATGCATGATATGTATGGTGCATCACCTATGTACTCATTGCGGAACATCTCGAGCAATCCATTGTTCAACTTCGCCTGTACAACATACACAAATTCTAGGTAAGCTTTATCTAGGTTTTCTATTACATTAGACCAATTGGAACTTCTAAAAGTAGTTTCTAAATAATTCAAAATTAAAAGCACTAACTACTGGTAACAAATTCATACTCATTCGAAAATAAGTTTTTAACAGGCAAAAAAAAAAGAACTATGAGAGTAGGGTTAAATATCTTAGTAAACACCCAACCAAGCCGTATCACAATTACCTGCTTGAGATACCCAGCGCCAAATGCTCGGGTAACTTTTAAACGGCCCTTTACTCTGTCATTTACGATACACTGATCATCATCTGGATGTTCACGTTTGATTCTCTGCACTTCCTGCATATCATAACAAATAATATGAATTCATAGGCATAAATAGTGCAAGCGCTAAAAAACCCAACTGCTTTCATTGACAAATTTAAAGACAAATAAGGGCAATGGAAATGGAACCTAACAGCAAATGACCAAATGATGAAACAAATGGGTGTGACTCTGACCAACTGAAAATAAGGCATCAAGGATAATAAGTGTTCTATACATTATCTTTTCATAAAGACATGAAACTTTTGCCTCATTGTTTAAACTTTAAAGCTTCCAGATATTTGCAATAAAATAATTTCCATGGTTAGTTCTACGACATATGAATGCAACGCCGGAATAGAACAATAATGTGATGGTTTGATCATTAGAGTGCCTTACTGCTGACAGAGGCACACACATTGTCCATTTAGAGACACGAGCAGATTGCTCACAAACAATGACAGAAGCTCTGGCATACACATAATAAACAGTGGAACAGCAGGTCAATAGGACATAAATGTATATAAGGCTATAAGCTACAAGCTCATTCTAAGTTATGTCAGCAGTTGCTTATGCAGAAAATATATGGTATCACCAGTGTCAGCACAAAGTTACCTCTTCGATGCTGGTGCTATGATCGATAGATAGCTGCAGTGCCTCAAGCCCAATCATGGGATATCCGACAGGCCTTGACTCGATCTCCAATCCCACGCCAATATCATCCATCCTCATGGCTCCAAGCCCGCAACCATGGTCATCATCTGCTCGTTGCGCCACAATGGCGCGGCTGTCCCCAAGATTCATTACATACACGTCGTCATCCCTCACCAATGCCACAAGCAGGCATGCCCCGGTCACCGCCAACTCTGGGTGGGATCCCATTGATTGGTCAGTCATGTCGAGGTATGCTGCCTCCGTCGAGGCCAGCGCCCGAGTGAGCGCACCAAGCACAGCTCCATGATCCCTCACTGCTGGCGCTGCCTCCAACTTCTTGGGACCCCACTCCCTGCTGATTTCATCATCACCCACAGCCGCTGCATGTGCCCACATGTTGAACCGCCGCTCCTTGAGCCTGGCAAGCGACATTGCAAACCTGCCGGAACCTGAAAAGTCGAGTTCGTTGTCATCGTCATCACCGTCGGCGAGGAACTGCCACAGCCGCTTGCTATCCCTGTCTGCCTCTTCGTAGAATATCCCACGAAGCTCGCGTAGGAGGAAGCGGTAGAGGTTGGCAACAAGGAAGTCGGGGGCCTCAGGGCCGTTGAAGCCATCGTAAATGCCGACGAACAGCCAACGCTGGTCCTCGGAGACAACCACGTGGACGCGGTCCTCCCCTGCGCGCCCGTGCGCCCATTGCACGCCGTCGTCTCGGCGGAGTGGCACCATGAGCGCCGGCTGGTGCTTCTCCGACACGCTCCGCCGCAGGCTGCCGAATAACGGCTTCCGGAACCTGCTGGAGAGCCCTCTGGACGAGGAGGAGGTGCGCTTGGTGGGCTTGGTGGGGAGCGGGCCGGAGAAGGGCACGGCGGCGTCGAGCGGACCGGAGAGCTGGGCGCCGCGGTCGATGGGCCCGGAGAGGAACAGGGGCCCCGAGGAGAGGTTGGAGAGCTGCAGCGGCGCGGAGGAGAAGGAGGAGGATGTGTGGAACGCGGAGGAGTAGTTCTGCGGCACGGAGCCCGCGCCGGCGGCGGAGGAGGAGAGGTAGAGCGGCACGGGCACGGAGGAGTTGGCGGAGAGCGCGGCGCCGGAGATGCCGTGGCGGAAGGAGGAGGAGTAGGCGGCGGCGGAGGCGTAGCAGAAGGAGTGGCCGAGCGCGTCGTCCAGGCAGGGCTCCGCGTCGACGGACGCCGGCGCCGGCCGCGAGCACGCGCACGCGGTGAGCAGCCGTGACTCGCCGCTGCCCATGGCATCCGACGCTGGCCGCGGCCCTGTCAGAGGAGAGGCGAAGCAACGACGGGGAGGGAGCGGAGTAGACCTTATTTACCAGCACATCGCACCGGGCGATACGGGGGGGCAGCGACGGAGCTGGAGCTGCGGCCGCGGGATCTCGCGGGGGCGGGGGCGGGATCTCGCCGAGGCGGGATCCAGCGATGGCGCGGAGGAGGCGCAGGATCCGGCCGGAGCGGGGAGAGATTGGGGGCGAGGGAGGCGAGATTGGGG